>NW_027472212.1:0-59558 GCF_965638725.1 Aptenodytes patagonicus | reverse complement strand
TAGGGCAGGTGATGGCCAGCAAGAGCTTTCAGTGCTAGCCCCTTTGGTGTGGGAGCAGTGGCTGGACGTTTTGAATTTCGGAGCTGGGCTGTGGCTCTGCTGAGAAGGAACGTCCCCACTGTGCTGTGGCTAGGAATCTCAGAGCGGCAGTGCTTGTGGGGCTGTGGAAGGGCTGCCTAGGGCAGGTGCTGGCCAGCAAGAGCTTTCAGTGCTAGCCCCTTTGGTGTGGGAGCAGTGGCTGGACGTTTTGAATTTCGGAGCTGGGCTGTGGCTGTGCCGAGAAGGAACGTCCCCACTGTGCTGTGGCTAGGAAGCTCAGAGCGGCAGTGCTTGTGGGGCTGTGGAAGGGCTGCCTAGGGCAGGTGCTGGCCAGCAAGAGCTTTCAGTGCTAGCCCCTTTGGTGTGGGAGCAGTGGCTGGACGTTTCGAATTTCGGAGCTGGGCTGTGGCTGTGCCGAGAAGGAACGTCCCCACTGTGCTGTGGCTAGGAAGCTGAGAGCGCCAGAGCTTGTGGGGCTGTGGAAGGGCTGCCTAGGGCAGGTGCTGGCCAGCAAGAGCTTTCAGAGCTAGCCCCTTTGGTGTGGGAGCAGTGGCTGGACGTTTTGAATTTCGGAGCTGGGCTGTGGCTCTGCTGAGAAGGAACGTCCCCACTGTGCTGTGGCTAGGAAGCTCAGAGCGCCAGTGCTTGTGGGGCTGTGGAAGGGCTGCCTAGGGCAGGTGCTGGCCAGCAAGAGCTTTCAGTGCTAGCCCCTTTGGTGTGGGAGCAGTGGCTGGACATTTTGAATTTCGGAGCTGGGCTGTGGCTCTGCTGAGAAGGAACGTCCCCACTGTGCTGTGGCTAGGAAGCTCAGAGCGCCAGTGCTTGTGGGGCTGTGGAAGGGCTGCCTAGGGCAGGTGATGGCCAGCAAGAGCTTTCAGTGCTAGCCCCTTTGGTGTGGGAGCAGTGGCTGGACGTTTCGAATTTCGGAGCTGGGCTGTGGCTGTGCCGAGAAGGAACGTCCCCACTGTGCTGTGGCTAGGAAGCTCAGAGCGGCAGTGCTTGTGGGGCTGTGGAAGGGCTGCCTAGGGCAGGTGATGGCCAGCAAGAGCTTTCAGTGCTAGCCCCTTTGGTGTGGGAGCAGTGGCTGGACGTTTTGAATTTCGGAGCTGGGCTGTGGCTGTGCTGAGAAGGAACGTCCCCACTGTGCTGTGGCTAGGAAGCTGAGAGCGGCAGTGCTTGTGGGGCTGTGGAAGGGCTGCCTAGGGAAGGTGCTGGCCAGCAAGAGCTTTCAGTGCTAGCCCCTTTGGTGTGGGAGCAGTGGCTGGACGTTTCGAATTTCGGAGCTGGGCTGTGGCTGTGCCGAGAAGGAACGTCCCCACTGTGCTGTGGCTAGGAAGCTCAGAGCGGCAGTGCTTGTGGGGCTGTGGAAGGGCTGCCTAGGGCAGGTGATGGCCAGCAAGAGCTTTCAGTGCTAGCCCCTTTGGTGTGGGAGCAGTGGCTGGACGTTTTGAATTTCGGAGCTGGGCTGTGGCTGTGCCGAGAAGGAACGTCCCCACTGTGCTGTGGCTAGGAAGCTCAGAGCGCCAGTGCTTGTGGGGCTGTGGAAGGGCTGCCTAGGGCAGGTGATGGTCAGCAAGAGCTTTCAGTGCTAGCCCCTTTGGTGTGGGAGCAGTGGCTGGACGTTTCGAATTTCGGAGCTGGGCTGTGGCTGTGCCGAGAAGGAACGTCCCCACTGTGCTGTGGCTAGGAAGCTCAGAGCGCCAGTGCTTGTGGGGCTGTGGAAGGGCTGCCTAGGGCAGGTGATGGCCAGCAAGAGCTTTCAGTGCTAGCCCCTTTGGTGTGGGAGCAGTGGCTGGACGTTTTGAATTTCGGAGCTGGGCTGTGGCTGTGCTGAGAAGGAACGTCCCCACTGTGCTGTGGCTAGGAAGCTCAGAGCGCCAGTGCTTGTGGGGCTGTGGAAGGGCTGCCTAGGGCAGGTGATGGCCAGCAAGAGCTTTCAGTGCTAGCCCCTTTGGTGTGGGAGCAGTGGCTGGACGTTTTGAATTTCGGAGCTGGGCTGTGGCTGTGCCGAGAAGGAACGTCCCCACTGTGCTGTGGCTAGGAAGCTCAGAGCGCCAGTGCTTGTGGGGCTGTGGAAGGGCTGCCTAGGGCAGGTGCTGGCCAGCAAGAGCTTTCAGTGCTAGCCCCTTTGGTGTGGGAGCAGTGGCTGGACGTTTTGAATTTCGGAGCTGGGCTGTGGCTGTGCCGAGAAGGAACGTCCCCACTGTGCTGTGGCTAGGAAGCTCAGAGCGGCAGTGCTTGTGGGGCTGTGGAAGGGCTGCCTAGGGCAGGTGCTGGCCAGCAAGAGCTTTCAGTGCTAGCCCCTTTGGTGTGGGAGCAGTGGCTGGACGTTTTGAATTTCGGAGCTGGGCTGTGGCTGTGCCGAGAAGGAACGTCCCCACTGTGCTGTGGCTAGGAAGCTCAGAGCGCCAGTGCTTGTGGGGCTGTGGAAGGGCTGCCTAGGGCAGGTGATGGCCAGCAAGAGCTTTCAGTGCTAGCCCCTTTGGTGTGGGAGCAGTGGCTGGACGTTTTGAATTTCGGAGCTGGGCTGTGGCTCTGCTGAGAAGGAACGTCCCCACTGTGCTGTGGCTAGGAATCTCAGAGCGCCAGTGCTTGTGGGGCTGTGGAAGGGCTGCCTAGGGCAGGTGATGGCCAGCAAGAGCTTTCAGTGCTAGCCCCTTTGGTGTGGGAGCAGTGGCTGGACGTTTTGAATTTCGGAGCTGGGCTGTGGCTGTGCCGAGAAGGAACGTCCCCACTGTGCTGTGGCTAGGAAGCTCAGAGCGGCAGTGCTTGTGGGGCTGTGGAAGGGCTGCCTAGGGCAGGTGCTGGCCAGCAAGAGCTTTCAGAGCTAGCCCCTTTGGTGTGGGAGCAGTGGCTGGACGTTTTGAATTTCGGAGCTGGGCTGTGGCTGTGCCGAGAAGGAACGTCCCCACTGTGCTGTGGCTAGGAAGCTCAGAGCGGCAGTGCTTGTGGGGCTGTGGAAGGGCTGCCTAGGGCAGGTGCTGGCCAGCAAGAGCTTTCAGTGCTAGCCCCTTTGGTGTGGGAGCAGTGGCTGGACGTTTCGAATTTCGGAGCTGGGCTGTGGCTGTGCCGAGAAGGAACGTCCCCACTGTGCTGTGGCTAGGAAGCTGAGAGCGCCAGTGCTTGTGGGGCTGTGGAAGGGCTGCCTAGGGCAGGTGCTGGCCAGCAAGAGCTTTCAGTGCTAGCCCCTTTGGTGTGGGAGCAGTGGCTGGACGTTTCGAATTTCGGAGCTGGGCTGTGGCTGTGCCGAGAAGGAACGTCCCCACTGTGCTGTGGCTAGGAAGCTCAGAGTGCCAGTGCTTGTGGGGATGTGGAAGGGCTGCCTAGGGAAGGTGATGGCCAGCAAGAGCTTTCAGTGCTAGCCCCTTTGGTGTGGGAGCAGTGGCTGGACGTTTCGAATTTCGGAGCTGGGCTGTGGCTGTGCCGAGAAGGAACGTCCCCACTGTGCTGTGGCTAGGAAGCTGAGAGCGCCAGTGCTTGTGGGGCTGTGGAAGGGCTGCCTAGGGCAGGTGCTGGCCAGCAAGAGCTTTCAGTGCTAGCCCCTTTGGTGTGGGAGCAGTGGCTGGACGTTTTGAATTTCGGAGCTGGGCTGTGGCTGTGCCGAGAAGGAACGTCCCCACTGTGCTGTGGCTAGGAAGCTCAGAGCGCCAGTGCTTGTGGGGCTGTGGAAGGGCTGCCTAGGGCAGGTGCTGGCCAGCAAGAGCTTTCAGTGCTAGCCCCTTTGGTGTGGGAGCAGTGGCTGGACGTTTTGAATTTCGGAGCTGGGCTGTGGCTGTGCCGAGAAGGAACGTCCCCACTGTGCTGTGGCTAGGAATCTCAGAGCGGCAGTGCTTGTGGGGCTGTGGAAGGGCTGCCTAGGGAAGGTGCTGGCCAGCAAGAGCTTTCAGTGCTAGCCCCTTTGGTGTGGGAGCAGTGGCTGGACGTTTTGAATTTCGGAGCTGGGCTGTGGCTCTGCTGAGAAGGAACGTCCCCACTGTGCTGTGGCTAGGAAGCTCAGAGCGGCAGTGCTTGTGGGGCTGTGGAAGGGCTGCCTAGGGCAGGTGATGGCCAGCAAGAGCTTTCAGTGCTAGCCCCTTTGGTGTGGGAGCAGTGGCTGGACGTTTTGAATTTCGGAGCTGGGCTGTGGCTGTGCCGAGAAGGAACGTCCCCACTGTGCTGTGGCTAGGAAGCTCAGAGCGCCAGTGCTTGTGGGGCTGTGGAAGGGCTGCCTAGGGAAGGTGATGGCCAGCAAGAGCTTTCAGTGCTAGCCCCTTTGGTGTGGGAGCAGTGGCTGGACGTTTTGAATTTCGGAGCTGGGCTGTGGCTGTGCCGAGAAGGAACGTCCCCACTGTGCTGTGGCTAGGAAGCTCAGAGCGCCAGTGCTTGTGGGGCTGTGGAAGGGCTGCCTAGGGCAGGTGCTGGCCAGCAAGAGCTTTCAGTGCTAGCCCCTTTGGTGTGGGAGCAGTGGCTGGACGTTTCGAATTTCGGAGCTGGGCTGTGGCTGTGCCGAGAAGGAACGTCCCCACTGTGCTGTGGCTAGGAAGCTCGGAGCGCCAGTGCTTGTGGGGCTGTGGAAGGGCTGCCTAGGGCAGGTGATGGCCAGCAAGAGCTTTCAGTGCTAGCCCCTTTGGTGTGGGAGCAGTGGCTGGACGTTTCGAATTTCGGAGCTGGGCTGTGGCTGTGCCGAGAAGGAACGTCCCCACTGTGCTGTGGCTAGGAAGCTCAGAGCGGCAGTGCTTGTGGGGCTGTGGAAGGGCTGCCTAGGGAAGGTGATGGCCAGCAAGAGCTTTCAGTGCTAGCCCCTTTGGTGTGGGAGCAGTGGCTGGACGTTTTGAATTTCGGAGCTGGGCTGTGGCTGTGCCGAGAAGGAACGTCCCCACTGTGCTGTGGCTAGGAAGCTCAGAGCGCCAGTGCTTGTGGGGCTGTGGAAGGGCTGCCTAGGGCAGGTGATGGCCAGCAAGAGCTTTCAGTGCTAGCCCCTTTGGTGTGGGAGCAGTGGCTGGACGTTTTGAATTTCGGAGCTGGGCTGTGGCTGTGCTGAGAAGGAACGTCCCCACTGTGCTGTGGCTAGGAAGCTGGGAGCGCCAGTGCTTGTGGGGCTGTGGAAGGGCTGCCTAGGGCAGGTGATGGCCAGCAAGAGCTTTCAGTGCTAGCCCCTTTGGTGTGGGAGCAGTGGCTGGACGTTTCGAATTTGGGAGCTGGGCTGTGGCTGTGCCGAGAAGGAACGTCCCCACTGTGCTGTGGCTAGGAAGCTCAGAGCGCCAGTGCTTGTGGGGCTGTGGAAGGGCTGCCTAGGGAAGGAGATGGCCAGCAAGAGCTTTCAGTGCTAGCCCCTTTGGTGTGGGAGCAGTGGCTGGACGTTTCGAATTTCGGAGCTGGGCTGTGGCTGTGCTGAGAAGGAACATCCCCACTGTGCTGTGGCTAGGAAGCTCAGAGCGCCAGTGCTTGTGGGGCTGTGGAAGCGCTGCCTAGGGCAGGTGATGGCCAGCAAGAGCTTTCAGTGCTAGCCCCTTTGGTGTGGGAGCAGTGGCTGGACGTTTTGAATTTCGGAGCTGGGCTGTGGCTGTGCCGAGAAGGAACGTCCCCACTGTGCTGTGGCTAGGAAGCTCAGAGCGCCAGTGCTTGTGGGGCTGTGGAAGCGCTGCCTAGGGAAGGTGATGGCCAGCAAGAGCTTTCAGTGCTAGTCCCTTTCGTGGGGGAGCAGTTGCTGGACGTTTTGAATTTCGGAGCAGGGCTGTGGCTGTGCCGAGAAGGAACGTCCCCACTGTGCTGTGGCTAGGAAGCTCAGAGCGCCAGTGCTTGTGGGGCTGTGGAAGGGCTGCCTAGGGCAGGTGATGGCCAGCAAGAGCTTTCAGTGCTAGCCCCTTTGGTGTGGGAGCAGTGGCTGGACGTTTTGAATTTCGGAGCTGGGCTGTGGCTGTGCTGAGAAGGAACGTCCCCACTGTGCTGTGGCTAGGAAGCTGAGAGCGCCAGTGCTTGTGGGGCTGTGGAAGGGCTGCCTAGGGCAGGTGATGGCCAGCAAGAGCTTTCAGTGCTAGCCCCTTTGGTGTGGGAGCAGTGGCTGGACGTTTTGAATTTCGGAGCTGGGCTGTGGCTGTGCCGAGAAGGAACGTCCCCACTGTGCTGTGGCTAGGAAGCTCAGAGCGCCAGTCCTTGTGGGGCTGTGGAAGGGCTGCCTAGGGAAGGTGCTGGCCAGCAAGAGCTTTCAGTGCTAGCCCCTTTGGTGTGGGAGCAGTGGCTGGACGTTTTGAATTTCGGAGCTGGGCTGTGGCTGTGCCGAGAAGGAACGTCCCCACTGTGCTGTGGCTAGGAAGCTCAGAGCGGCAGTGCTTGTGGGGCTGTGGAAGGGCTGCCTAGGGCAGGTGATGGCCAGCAAGAGCTTTCAGTGCTAGCCCCTTTGGTGTGGGAGCAGTGGCTGGACGTTTCGAATTTCGGAGCTGGGCTGTGGCTGTGCCGAGAAGGAACGTCCCCACTGTGCTGTGGCTAGGAAGCTCAGAGCGCCAGTGCTTGTGGGGCTGTGGAAGGGCTGCCTAGGGAAGGTGATGGCCAGCAAGAGCTTTCAGTGCTAGCCCCTTTGGTGTGGGAGCAGTGGCTGGACGTTTTGAATTTCGGAGCTGGGCTGTGGCTCTGCTGAGAAGGAACGTCCCCACTGTGCTGTGGCTAGGAAGCTCAGAGCGCCAGTGCTTGTGGGGCTGTGGAAGGGCTGCCTAGGGCAGGTGATGGCCAGCAAGAGCTTTCAGAGCTAGCCCCTTTGGTGTGGGAGCAGTGGCTGGACGTTTTGAATTTCGGAGCTGGGCTGTGGCTGTGCCGAGAAGGAACGTCCCCACTGTGCTGTGGCTAGGAAGCTCAGAGCGCCAGTGCTTGTGGGGCTGTGGAAGGGCTGCCTAGGGCAGGTGATGGCCAGCAAGAGCTTTCAGTGCTAGCCCCTTTGGTGTGGGAGCAGTGGCTGGACGTTTTGAATTTCGGAGCTGGGCTGTGGCTCTGCTGAGAAGGAACGTCCCCACTGTGCTGTGGCTAGGAAGCTCAGAGCGCCAGTGCTTGTGGGGCTGTGGAAGGGCTGCCTAGGGCAGGTGCTGGCCAGCAAGAGCTTTCAGTGCTAGCCCCTTTGGTGTGGGAGCAGTGGCTGGACGTTTTGAATTTCGGAGCTGGGCTGTGGCTGTGCCGAGAAGGAACGTCCCCACTGTGCTGTGGCTAGGAAGCTCAGAGCGGCAGTGCTTGTGGGGCTGTGGAAGGGCTGCCTAGGGCAGGTGCTGGCCAGCAAGAGCTTTCAGTGCTAGCCCCTTTGGTGTGGGAGCAGTGGCTGGACGTTTTGAATTTCGGAGCTGGGCTGTGGCTGTGCCGAGAAGGAACGTCCCCACTGTGCTGTGGCTAGGAAGCTCAGAGCGCCAGTGCTTGTGGGGCTGTGGAAGGGCTGCCTAGGGCAGGTGCTGGCCAGCAAGAGCTTTCAGTGCTAGCCCCTTTGGTGTGGGAGCAGTGGCTGGACGTTTCGAATTTCGGAGCTGGGCTGTGGCTGTGCCGAGAAGGAACGTCCCCACTGTGCTGTGGCTAGGAAGCTCAGAGCGCCAGTGCTTGTGGGGCTGTGGAAGGGCTGCCTAGGGCAGGTGATGGCCAGCAAGATCTTTCAGTGCTAGCCCCTTTGGTGTGGGAGCAGTGGCTGGACGTTTTGAATTTCGGAGCTGGGCTGTGGCTGTGCTGAGAAGGAACGTCCCCACTGTGCTGTGGCTAGGAAGCCCAGAGCGCCAGTGCTTGTGGGGCTGTGGAAGGGCTGCCTAGGGCAGGTGATGGCCAGCAAGAGCTTTCAGTGCTAGCCCCTTTGGTGTGGGAGCAGTGGCTGGACGTTTTGAATTTCGGAGCTGGGCTGTGGCTGTGCCGAGAAGGAACGTCCCCACTGTGCTGTGGCTAGGAAGCTCAGAGCGCCAGTGCTTGTGGGGCTGTGGAAGGGCTGCCTAGGGCAGGTGCTGGCCAGCAAGAGCTTTCAGTGCTAGCCCCTTTGGTGTGGGAGCAGTGGCTGGACGTTTTGAATTTCGGAGCTGGGCTGTGGCTGTGCCGAGAAGGAACGTCCCCACTGTGCTGTGGCTAGGAAGCTCAGAGCGGCAGTGCTTGTGGGGCTGTGGAAGGGCTGCCTAGGGCAGGTGCTGGCCAGCAAGAATTTTCAGTGCTAGCCCCTTTGGTGTGGGAGCAGTGGCTGGACGTTTTGAATTTCGGAGCTGGGCTGTGGCTGTGCCGAGAAGGAACGTCCCCACTGTGCTGTGGCTAGGAAGCTGAGAGCGCCAGTGCTTGTGGGGCTGTGGAAGGGCTGCCTAGGGCAGGTGCTGGCCAGCAAGAGCTTTCAGTGCTAGCCCCTTTGGTGTGGGAGCAGTGGCTGGACGTTTCGAATTTCGGAGCTGGGCTGTGGCTGTGCCGAGAAGGAACGTCCCCACTGTGCTGTGGCTAGGAAGCTCAGAGCGCCAGTGCTTGTGGGGCTGTGGAAGGGCTGCCTAGGGCAGGTGCTGGCCAGCAAGAGCTTTCAGTGCTAGCCCCTTTGGTGTGGGAGCAGTGGCTGGACGTTTCGAATTTCGGAGCTGGGCTGTGGCTGTGCCGAGAAGGAACGTCCCCACTGTGCTGTGGCTAGGAAGCTCAGAGCGCCAGTGCTTGTGGGGCTGTGGAAGGGCTGCCTAGGGCAGGTGATGGCCAGCAAGAGCTTTCAGTGCTAGCCCCTTTGGTGTGGGAGCAGTGGCTGGACGTTTCGAATTTCGGAGCTGGGCTGTGGCTGTGCTGAGAAGGAACGTCCCCACTGTGCTGTGGCTAGGAAGCTCAGAGCGGCAGTGCTTGTGGGGCTGTGGAAGGGCTGCCTAGGGCAGGTGATGGCCAGCAAGAGCTTTCAGTGCTAGCCCCTTTGGTGTGGGAGCAGTGGCTGGACGTTTTGAATTTCGGAGCTGGGCTGTGGCTGTGCTGAGAAGGAACGTCCCCACTGTGCTGTGGCTAGGAAGCCCAGAGCGCCAGTGCTTGTGGGGCTGTGGAAGCGCTGCCTAGGGCAGGTGATGGCCAGCAAGAGCTTTCAGTGCTAGCCCCTTTGGTGTGGGAGCAGTGGCTGGACGTTTCGAATTTCGGAGCTGGGCTGTGGCTGTGCTGAGAAGGAACGTCCCCACTGTGCTGTGGCTAGGAAGCTCAGAGCGGCAGTGCTTGTGGGGCTGTGGAAGGGCTGCCTAGGGCAGGTGATGGCCAGCAAGAGCTTTCAGTGCTAGCCCCTTTGGTGTGGGAGCAGTGGCTGGACGTTTTGAATTTCGGAGCTGGGCTGTGGCTGTGCTGAGAAGGAACGTCCCCACTGTGCTGTGGCTAGGAAGCCCAGAGCGGCAGTGCTTGTGGGGCTGTGGAAGGGCTGCCTAGGGCAGGTGATGGCCAGCAAGAGCTTTCAGTGCTAGCCCCTTTGGTGTGGGAGCAGTGGCTGGACGTTTTGAATTTCGGAGCTGGGCTGTGGCTGTGCCGAGAAGGAACGTCCCCACTGTGCTGTGGCTAGGAAGCTCAGAGCGCCAGTGCTTGTGGGGCTGTGGAAGGGCTGCCTAGGGCAGGTGCTGGCCAGCAAGAGCTTTCAGTGCTAGTCCCTTTCGTGGGGGAGCAGTTGCTGGACGTTTTGAATTTCGGAGCTGGGCTGTGGCTGTGCTGAGAAGGAACATCCCCACTGTGCTGTGGCTAGGAAGCTCAGAGCGGCAGTGCTTGTGGGGCTGTGGAAGGGCTGCCTAGGGCAGGTGCTGGCCAGCAAGAGCTTTCAGTGCTAGCCCCTTTGGTGTGGGAGCAGTGGCTGGACGTTTTGAATTTCGGAGCTGGGCTGTGGCTGTGCCGAGAAGGAACGTCCCCACTGTGCTGTGGCTAGGAATCTCAGAGCGCCAGTGCTTGTGGGGCTGTGGAAGGGCTGCCTAGGGCAGGTGCTGGCCAGCAAGAGCTTTCAGTGCTAGCCCCTTTGGTGTGGGAGCAGTGGCTGGACGTTTTGAATTTCGGAGCTGGGCTGTGGCTGTGCCGAGAAGGAACGTCCCCACTGTGCTGTGGCTAGGAAGCTCAGAGCGCCAGTGCTTGTGGGGCTGTGGAAGGGCTGCCTAGGGCAGGTGATGGCCAGCAAGAGCTTTCAGTGCTAGCCCCTTTGGTGTGGGAGCAGTGGCTGGACGTTTTGAATTTCGGAGCTGGGCTGTGGCTGTGCCGAGAAGGAACGTCCCCACTGTGCTGTGGCTAGGAAGCTGGGAGCGGCAGTGCTTGTGGGGCTGTGGAAGGGCTGCCTAGGGCAGGTGATGGCCAGCAAGAGCTTTCAGTGCTAGCCCCTTTGGTGTGGGAGCAGTGGCTGGACGTTTCGAATTTCGGAGCTGGGCTGTGGCTGTGCTGAGAAGGAACGTCCCCACTGTGCTGTGGCTAGGAAGCTCAGAGCGCCAGTGCTTGTGGGGCTGTGGAAGGGCTGCCTAGGGCAGGTGATGGCCAGCAAGAGCTTTCAGTGCTAGCCCCTTTGGTGTGGGAGCAGTGGCTGGACGTTTCGAATTTCGGAGCTGGGCTGTGGCTGTGCCGAGAAGGAACGTCCCCACTGTGCTGTGGCTAGGAAGCTGAGAGCGCCAGTGCTTGTGGGGCTGTGGAAGGGCTGCCTAGGGCAGGTGCTGGCCAGCAAGAGCTTTCAGTGCTAGCCCCTTTGGTGTGGGAGCAGTGGCTGGACGTTTTGAATTTCGGAGCTGGGCTGTGGCTGTGCCGAGAAGGAACGTCCCCACTGTGCTGTGGCTAGGAAGCTCAGAGCGGCAGTGCTTGTGGGGCTGTGGAAGGGCTGCCTAGGGTAGGTGATGGCCAGCAAGAGCTTTCAGTGCTAGCCCCTTTGGTGTGGGAGCAGTGGCTGGACGTTTTGAATTTCGGAGCTGGGCTGTGGCTGTGCCGAGAAGGAACGTCCCCACTGTGCTGTGGCTAGGAAGCTGGGAGCGGCAGTGCTTGTGGGGCTGTGGAAGGGCTGCCTAGGGCAGGTGATGGCCAGCAAGAGCTTTCAGTGCTAGCCCCTTTGGTGTGGGAGCAGTGGCTGGACGTTTTGAATTTCGGAGCTGGGCTGTGGCTGTGCCGAGAAGGAACGTCCCCACTGTGCTGTGGCTAGGAAGCTCAGAGCGGCAGTGCTTGTGGGGCTGTGGAAGGGCTGCCTAGGGCAGGTGATGGCCAGCAAGAGCTTTCAGTGCTAGCCCCTTTGGTGTGGGAGCAGTGGCTGGACGTTTCGAATTTCGGAGCTGGGCTGTGGCTGTGCCGAGAAGGAACGTCCCCACTGTGCTGTGGCTAGGAAGCTCAGAGCGCCAGTGCTTGTGGGGCTGTGGAAGGGCTGCCTAGGGCAGGTGATGGCCAGCAAGAGCTTTCAGTGCTAGCCCCTTTGGTGTGGGAGCAGTGGCTGGACGTTTTGAATTTCGGAGCTGGGCTGTGGCTGTGCTGAGAAGGAACGTCCCCACTGTGCTGTGGCTAGGAAGCTCAGAGCGGCAGTGCTTGTGGGGCTGTGGAAGGGCTGCCTAGGGCAGGTGCTGGCCAGCAAGAGCTTTCAGTGCTAGCCCCTTTGGTGTGGGAGCAGTGGCTGGACGTTTTGAATTTCGGAGCTGGGCTGTGGCTGTGCCGAGAAGGAACGTCCCCACTGTGCTGTGGCTAGGAAGCTCAGAGCGCCAGTGCTTGTGGGGCTGTGGAAGGGCTGCCTAGGGCAGGTGATGGCCAGCAAGAGCTTTCAGTGCTAGCCCCTTTGGTGTGGGAGCAGTGGCTGGACGTTTCGAATTTCGGAGCTGGGCTGTGGCTGTGCTGAGAAGGAACGTCCCCACTGTGCTGTGGCTAGGAAGCTCAGAGCGCCAGTGCTTGTGGGGCTGTGGAAGGGCTGCCTAGGGCAGGTGATGGCCAGCAAGAGCTTTCAGTGCTAGCCCCTTTGGTGTGGGAGCAGTGGCTGGACGTTTTGAATTTCAGAGCTGGGCTGTGGCTGTGCCGAGAAGGAACGTCCCCACTGTGCTGTGGCTAGGAAGCTCAGAGCGGCAGTGCTTGTGGGGCTGTGGAAGGGCTGCCTAGGGCAGGTGATGGCCAGCAAGAGCTTTCAGTGCTAGCCCCTTTGGTGTGGGAGCAGTGGCTGGACGTTTTGAATTTCGGAGCTGGGCTGTGGCTGTGCCGAGAAGGAACGTCCCCACTGTGCTGTGGCTAGGAAGCTCAGAGCGGCAGTGCTTGTGGGGCTGTGGAAGGGCTGCCTAGGGCAGGTGCTGGCCAGCAAGAGCTTTCAGTGCTAGCCCCTTTGGTGTGGGAGCAGTGGCTGGACGTTTTGAATTTCGGAGCTGGGCTGTGGCTGTGCCGAGAAGGAACGTCCCCACTGTGCTGTGGCTAGGAAGCTCAGAGCGCCAGTGCTTGTGGGGCTGTGGAAGGGCTGCCTAGGGCAGGTGATGGCCAGCAAGAGCTTTCAGTGCTAGCCCCTTTGGTGTGGGAGCAGTGGCTGGACGTTTTGAATTTCGGAGCTGGGCTGTGGCTGTGCCGAGAAGGAACGTCCCCACTGTGCTGTGGCTAGGAAGCTCAGAGCGCCAGTGCTTGTGGGGCTGTGGAAGGGCTGCCTAGGGCAGGTGATGGCCAGCAAGAGCTTTCAGTGCTAGCCCCTTTGGTGTGGGAGCAGTGGCTGGACGTTTCGAATTTCGGAGCTGGGCTGTGGCTGTGCCGAGAAGGAACGTCCCCACTGTGCTGTGGCTAGGAAGCTCAGAGCGCCAGTGCTTGTGGGGCTGTGGAAGGGCTGCCTAGGGCAGGTGATGGCCAGCAAGAGCTTTCAGTGCTAGCCCCTTTGGTGTGGGAGCAGTGGCTGGACGTTTCGAATTTCGGAGCTGGGCTGTGGCTGTGCCGAGAAGGAACGTCCCCACTGTGCTGTGGCTAGGAAGCTGAGAGCGCCAGTGCTTGTGGGGCTGTGGAAGGGCTGCCTAGGGCAGGTGCTGGCCAGCAAGAGCTTTCAGTGCTAGCCCCTTTGGTGTGGGAGCAGTGGCTGGACGTTTTGAATTTCGGAGCTGGGCTGTGGCTGTGCCGAGAAGGAACGTCCCCACTGTGCTGTGGCTAGGAAGCTCAGAGCGGCAGTGCTTGTGGCGCTGTGGAAGGGCTGCCTAGGGCAGGTGCTGGCCAGCAAGAGCTTTCAATGCTAGCCCCTTTGGTGTGGGAGCAGTGGCTGGACGTTTTGAATTTCGGAGCTGGGCTGTGGCTGTGCCGAGAAGGAACGTCCCCACTGTGCTGTGGCTAGGAATCTCAGAGCGCCAGTGCTTGTGGGGCTGTGGAAGGGCTGCCTAGGGCAGGTGATGGCCAGCAAGAGCTTTCAGTGCTAGCCCCTTTGGTGTGGGAGCAGTGGCTGGACGTTTTGAATTTCGGAGCTGGGCTGTGGCTGTGCCGAGAAGGAACGTCCCCACTGTGCTGTGGCTAGGAAGCTCAGAGCGCCAGTGCTTGTGGGGCTGTGGAAGGGCTGCCTAGGGCAGGTGATGGCCAGCAAGAGCTTTCAGTGCTAGCCCCTTTGGTGTGGGAGCAGTGGCTGGACGTTTTGAATTTCGGAGCTGGGCTGTGGCTGTGCCGAGAAGGAACGTCCCCACTGTGCTGTGGCTAGGAAGCTCAGAGCGGCAGTGCTTGTGGGGCTGTGGAAGGGCTGCCTAGGGCAGGTGATGGCCAGCAAGAGCTTTCAGTGCTAGCCCCTTTGGTGTGGGAGCAGTGGCTGGACGTTTCGAATTTCGGAGCTGGGCTGTGGCTGTGCTGAGAAGGAACGTCCCCACTGTGCTGTGGCTAGGAAGCTGAGAGCGCCAGTGCTTGTGGGGCTGTGGAAGGGCTGCCTAGGGAAGGTGCTGGCCAGCAAGAGCTTTCAGTGCTAGCCCCTTTGGTGTGGGAGCAGTGGCTGGACGTTTTGAATTTCGGAGCTGGGCTGTGGCTGTGCCGAGAAGGAACGTCCCCACTGTGCTGTGGCTAGGAAGCTCAGAGCGCCAGTGCTTGTGGGGCTGTGGAAGGGCTGCCTAGGGCAGGTGATGGCCAGCAAGAGCTTTCAGTGCTAGCCCCTTTGGTGTGGGAGCAGTGGCTGGACGTTTTGAATTTCGGAGCTGGGCTGTGGCTCTGCTGAGAAGGAACGTCCCCACTGTGCTGTGGCTAGGAAGCTCAGAGCGGCAGTGCTTGTGGGGCTGTGGAAGGGCTGCCTAGGGCAGGTGATGGCCAGCAAGAGCTTTCAGTGCTAGCCCCTTTGGTGTGGGAGCAGTGGCTGGACGTTTCGAATTTCGGAGCTGGGCTGTGGCTGTGCTGAGAAGGAACGTCCCCACTGTGCTGTGGCTAGGAAGCTGAGAGCGCCAGTGCTTATGGGGCTGTGGAAGGGCTGCCTAGGGAAGGTGCTGGCCAGCAAGAGCTTTCAGTGCTAGCCCCTTTGGTGTGGGAGCAGTGGCTGGACGTTTTGAATTTCGGAGCTGGGCTGTGGCTGTGCCGAGAAGGAACGTCCCCACTGTGCTGTGGCTAGGAAGCTCAGAGCGCCAGTGCTTGTGGGGCTGTGGAAGCGCTGCCTAGGGCAGGTGATGGCCAGCAAGAGCTTTCAGTGCTAGCCCCTTTGGTGTGGGAGCAGTGGCTGGACGTTTCGAATTTCGGAGCTGGGCTGTGGCTGTGCCGAGAAGGAACGTCCCCACTGTGCTGTGGCTAGGAAGCTGAGAGCGCCAGTGCTTGTGGGGCTGTGGAAGGGCTGCCTAGGGCAGGTGCTGGCCAGCAAGAGCTTTCAGTGCTAGCCCCTTTGGTGTGGGAGCAGTGGCTGGACGTTTTGAATTTCGGAGCTGGGCTGTGGCTGTGCCGAGAAGGAACGTCCCCACTGTGCTGTGGCTAGGAAGCTCAGAGCGCCAGTGCTTGTGGGGCTGTGGAAGGGCTGCCTAGGGCAGGTGATGGCCAGCAAGAGCTTTCAGTGCTAGCCCCTTTGGTGTGGGAGCAGTGGCTGGACGTTTTGAATTTCGGAGCTGGGCTGTGGCTGTGCCGAGAAGGAACGTCCCCACTGTGCTGTGGCTAGGAAGCTGAGAGCGCCAGTGCTTGTGGGGCTGTGGAAGGGCTGCCTAGGGCAGGTGCTGGCCAGCAAGAGCTTTCAGTGCTAGCCCCTTTGGTGTGGGAGCAGTGGCTGGACGTTTTGAATTTCGGAGCTGGGCTGTGGCTGTGCCGAGAAGGAACGTCCCCACTGTGCTGTGGCTAGGAAGCTCAGAGCGGCAGTGCTTGTGGGGCTGTGGAAGGGCTGCCTAGGGCAGGTGATGGCCAGCAAGAGCTTTCAGTGCTAGCCCCTTTGGTGTGGGAGCAGTGGCTGGACGTTTCGAATTTCGGAGCTGGGCTGTGGCTGTGCCGAGAAGGAACGTCCCCACTGTGCTGTGGCTAGGAAGCTCAGAGCGCCAGTGCTTGTGGGGCTGTGGAAGGGCTGCCTAGGGCAGGTGCTGGCCAGCAAGAGCTTTCAGTGCTAGCCCCTTTGGTGTGGGAGCAGTGGCTGGACGTTTTGAATTTCGGAGCTGGGCTGTGGCTGTGCCGAGAAGGAACGTCCCCACTGTGCTGTGGCTAGGAAGCTCAGAGCGGCAGTGCTTGTGGGGCTGTGGAAGGGCTGCCTAGGGCAGGTGATGGCCAGCAAGAGCTTTCAGTGCTAGCCCCTTTGGTGTGGGAGCAGTGGCTGGACGTTTCGAATTTCGGAGCTGGGCTGTGGCTGTGCCGAGAAGGAACGTCCCCACTGTGCTGTGGCTAGGAAGCTCAGAGCGCCAGTGCTTGTGGGGCTGTGGAAGGGCTGCCTAGGGCAGGTGATGGCCAGCAAGAGCTTTCAGTGCTAGCCCCTTTGGTGTGGGAGCAGTGGCTGGACGTTTTGAATTTCGGAGCTGGGCTGTGGCTGTGCCGAGAAGGAACGTCCCCACTGTGCTGTGGCTAGGAAGCTCAGAGCGGCAGTGCTTGTGGGGCTGTGGAAGGGCTGCCTAGGGCAGGTGCTGGCCAGCAAGAGCTTTCAGTGCTAGCCCCTTTGGTGTGGGAGCAGTGGCTGGACGTTTTGAATTTCGGAGCTGGGCTGTGGCTGTGCCGAGAAGGAACGTCCCCACTGTGCTGTGGCTAGGAAGCTCAGAGCGCCAGTGCTTGTGGGGCTGTGGAAGCGCTGCCTAGGGCAGGTGATGGCCAGCAAGAGCTTTCAGTGCTAGCCCCTTTGGTGTGGGAGCAGTGGCTGGACGTTTTGAATTTCGGAGCTGGGCTGTGGCTCTGCTGAGAAGGAACGTCCCCACTGTGCTGTGGCTAGGAAGCTCAGAGCGCCAGTGCTTGTGGGGCTGTGGAAGGGCTGCCTAGGGCAGGTGATGGCCAGCAAGAGCTTTCAGTGCTAGCCCTTTTGGTGCGGGAGCAGTGGCTGGACGTTTTGAATTTCGGAGCTGGGCTGTGGCTGTGCCGAGAAGGAACGTCCCCACTGTGCTGTGGCTAGGAAGCTCAGAGCGCCAGTGCTTGTGGGGCTGTGGAAGGGCTGCCTAGGGCAGGTGCTGGCCAGCAAGAGCTTTCAATGCTAGCCCCTTTGGTGTGGGAGCAGTGGCTGGACGTTTTGAATTTCGGAGCTGGGCTGTGGCTGTGCCGAGAAGGAACGTCCCCACTGTGCTGTGGCTAGGAAGCTCAGAGCGGCAGTGCTTGTGGGGCTGTGGAAGGGCTGCCTAGGGCAGGTGATGGCCAGCAAGAGCTTTCAATGCTAGCCCCTTTGGTGTGGGAGCAGTGGCTGGACGTTTTGAATTTCGGAGCTGGGCTGTGGCTGTGCCGAGAAGGAACGTCCCCACTGTGCTGTGGCTAGGAAGCTCAGAGCGCCAGTGCTTGTGGGGCTGTGGAAGGGCTGCCTAGGGCAGGTGATGGCCAGCAAGAGCTTTCAATGCTAGCCCCTTTGGTGTGGGAGCAGTGGCTGGACGTTTTGAATTTCGGAGCTGGGCTGTGGCTGTGCCGAGAAGGAACGTCCCCACTGTGCTGTGGCTAGGAAGCTGAGAGCGCCAGTGCTTGTGGGGCTGTGGAAGGGCTGCCTAGGGCAGGTGCTGGCCAGCAAGAGCTTTCAGTGCTAGCCCCTTTGGTGTGGGAGCAGTGGCTGGACGTTTTGAATTTCGGAGCTGGGCTGTGGCTGTGCCGAGAAGGAACGTCCCCACTGTGCTGTGGCTAGGAAGCTCAGAGCGGCAGTGCTTGTGGGGCTGTGGAAGGGCTGCCTAGGGCAGGTGATGGCCAGCAAGAGCTTTCAGTGCTAGCCCCTTTGGTGTGGGAGCAGTGGCTGGACGTTTCGAATTTCGGAGCTGGGCTGTGGCTGTGCCGAGAAGGAACGTCCCCACTGTGCTGTGGCTAGGAAGCTCAGAGCGCCAGTGCTTGTGGGGCTGTGGAAGGGCTGCCTAGGGCAGGTGCTGGCCAGCAAGAGCTTTCAGTGCTAGCCCCTTTGGTGTGGGAGCAGTGGCTGGACGTTTTGAATTTCGGAGCTGGGCTGTGGCTGTGCCGAGAAGGAACGTCCCCACTGTGCTGTGGCTAGGAAGCTCAGAGCGGCAGTGCTTGTGGGGCTGTGGAAGGGCTGCCTAGGGCAGGTGATGGCCAGCAAGAGCTTTCAGTGCTAGCCCCTTTGGTGTGGGAGCAGTGGCTGGACGTTTTGAATTTCGGAGCTGGGCTGTGGCTGTGCCGAGAAGGAACGTCCCCACTGTGCTGTGGCTAGGAAGCTCAGAGCGCCAGTGCTTGTGGGGCTGTGGAAGGGCTGCCTAGGGCAGGTGATGGCCAGCAAGAGCTTTCAGTGCTAGCCCCTTTGGTGTGGGAGCAGTGGCTGGACGTTTTGAATTTCGGAGCTGGGCTGTGGCTGTGCCGAGAAGGAACGTCCCCACTGTGCTGTGGCTAGGAAGCTGGGAGCGCCAGTGCTTGTGGGGCTGTGGAAGGGCTGCCTAGGGCAGGTGCTGGCCAGCAAGAGCTTTCAGTGCTAGCCCCTTTGGTGTGGGAGCAGTGGCTGGACGTTTTGAATTTCGGAGCTGGGCTGTGGCTGTGCCGAGAAGGAACGTCCCCACTGTGCTGTGGCTAGGAAGCTCAGAGCGCCAGTGCTTGTGGGGCTGTGGAAGCGCTGCCTAGGGCAGGTGATGGCCAGCAAGAGCTTTCAGTGCTAGCCCCTTTGGTGTGGGAGCAGTGGCTGGACGTTTTGAATTTCGGAGCTGGGCTGTGGCTCTGCTGAGAAGGAACGTCCCCACTGTGCTGTGGCTAGGAAGCTCAGAGCGCCAGTGCTTGTGGGGCTGTGGAAGGGCTGCCTAGGGCAGGTGATGGCCAGCAAGAGCTTTCAGTGCTAGCCCTTTTGGTGCGGGAGCAGTGGCTGGACGTTTTGAATTTCGGAGCTGGGCTGTGGCTGTGCCGAGAAGGAACGTCCCCACTGTGCTGTGGCTAGGAAGCTCAGAGCGCCAGTGCTTGTGGGGCTGTGGAAGGGCTGCCTAGGGCAGGTGCTGGCCAGCAAGAGCTTTCAATGCTAGCCCCTTTGGTGTGGGAGCAGTGGCTGGACGTTTTGAATTTCGGAGCTGGGCTGTGGCTGTGCCGAGAAGGAACGTCCCCACTGTGCTGTGGCTAGGAAGCTCAGAGCGGCAGTGCTTGTGGGGCTGTGGAAGGGCTGCCTAGGGCAGGTGATGGCCAGCAAGAGCTTTCAATGCTAGCCCCTTTGGTGTGGGAGCAGTGGCTGGACGTTTTGAATTTCGGAGCTGGGCTGTGGCTGTGCCGAGAAGGAACGTCCCCACTGTGCTGTGGCTAGGAAGCTCAGAGCGCCAGTGCTTGTGGGGCTGTGGAAGGGCTGCCTAGGGAAGGTGATGGCCAGCAAGAGCTTTCAGTGCTAGCCCCTTTGGTGTGGGAGCAGTGGCTGGACGTTTTGAATTTCGGAGCTGGGCTGTGGCTCTGCTGAGAAGGAACGTCCCCACTGTGCTGTGGCTAGGAAGCTCAGAGCGCCAGTGCTTGTGGGGCTGTGGAAGGGCTGCCTAGGGCAGGTGCTGGCCAGCAAGAGCTTTCAGTGCTAGCCCCTTTGGTGTGGGAGCAGTGGCTGGACGTTTTGAATTTCAGAGCTGGGCTGTGGCTCTGCTGAGAAGGAACGTCCCCACTGTGCTGTGGCTAGGAAGCTCAGAGCGGCAGTGCTTGTGGGGCTGTGGAAGGGCTGCCTAGGGCAGGTGCTGGCCAGCAAGAGCTTTCAGTGCTAGCCCCTTTGGTGTGGGAGCAGTGGCTGGACGTTTTGAATTTCGGAGCTGGGCTGTGGCTGTGCCGAGAAGGAACGTCCCCACTGTGCTGTGGCTAGGAAGCTCAGAGCGCCAGTGCTTGTGGGGCTGTGGAAGGGCTGCCTAGGGCAGGTGATGGCCAGCAAGAGCTTTCAGTGCTAGCCCCTTTGGTGTGGGAGCAGTGGCTGGACGTTTCGAATTTCGGAGCTGGGCTGTGGCTGTGCCGAGAAGGAACGTCCCCACTGTGCTGTGGCTAGGAAGCTGGGAGCGCCAGTGCTTGTGGGGCTGTGGAAGCGCTGCCTAGGGCAGGTGATGGCCAGCAAGAGCTTTCAGTGCTAGCCCCTTTGGTGTGGGAGCAGTGGCTGGACGTTTTGAATTTCGGAGCTGGGCTGTGGCTGTGCCGAGAAGGAACGTCCCCACTGTGCTGTGGCTAGGAAGCTCAGAGCGCCAGTGCTTGTGGGGCTGTGGAAGGGCTGCCTAGGGAAGGTGATGGCCAGCAAGAGCTTTCAGTGCTAGCCCCTTTGGTGTGGGAGCAGTGGCTGGACGTTTTGAATTTCGGAGCTGGGCTGTGGCTGTGCCGAGAAGGAACGTCCCCACTGTGCTGTGGCTAGGAAGCTCAGAGCGCCAGTGCTTGTGGGGCTGTGGAAGGGCTGCCTAGGGCAGGTGATGGCCAGCAAGAGCTTTCAGTGCTAGCCCCTTTGGTGTGGGAGCAGTGGCTGGACGTTTTGAATTTCGGAGCTGGGCTGTGGCTGTGCCGAGAAGGAACGTCCCCACTGTGCTGTGGCTAGGAAGCTCAGAGCGCCAGTGCTTGTGGGGCTGTGGAAGGGCTGCCTAGGGCAGGTGATGGCCAGCAAGAGCTTTCAGTGCTAGCCCCTTTGGTGTGGGAGCAGTGGCTGGACGTTTTGAATTTCGGAGCTGGGCTGTGGCTCTGCTGAGAAGGAACGTCCCCACTGTGCTGTGGCTAGGAAGCTCAGAGCGCCAGTGCTTGTGGGGCTGTGGAAGGGCTGCCTAGGGCAGGTGCTGGCCAGCAAGAGCTTTCAGTGCTAGCCCCTTTGGTGTGGGAGCAGTGGCTGGACGTTTTGAATTTCGGAGCTGGGCTGTGGCTGTGCCGAGAAGGAACGTCCCCACTGTGCTGTGGCTAGGAAGCTCAGAGCGGCAGTGCTTGTGGGGCTGTGGAAGGGCTGCCTAGGGCAGGTGCTGGCCAGCAAGAGCTTTCAATGCTAGCCCCTTTGGTGTGGGAGCAGTGGCTGGACGTTTTGAATTTCGGAGCTGGGCTGTGGCTGTGCCGAGAAGGAACGTCCCCACTGTGCTGTGGCTAGGAAGCTCAGAGCGGCAGTGCTTGTGGGGCTGTGGAAGGGCTGCCTAGGGCAGGTGATGGCCAGCAAGAGCTTTCAATGCTAGCCCCTTTGGTGTGGGAGCAGTGGCTGGACGTTTTGAATTTCGGAGCTGGGCTGTGGCTCTGCTGAGAAGGAACGTCCCCACTGTGCTGTGGCTAGGAAGCTCAGAGCGCCAGTGCTTGTGGGGCTGTGGAAGGGCTGCCTAGGGCAGGTGCTGGCCAGCAAGAGCTTTCAGTGCTAGCCCCTTTGGTGTGGGAGCAGTGGCTGGACGTTTTGAATTTCGGAGCTGGGCTGTGGCTGTGCCGAGAAGGAACGTCCCCACTGTGCTGTGGCTAGGAAGCTCAGAGCGGCAGTGCTTGTGGGGCTGTGGAAGGGCTGCCTAGGGCAGGTGATGGCCAGCAAGAGCTTTCAATGCTAGCCCCTTTGGTGTGGGAGCAGTGGCTGGACGTTTTGAATTTCGGAGCTGGGCTGTGGCTGTGCCGAGAAGGAACGTCCCCACTGTGCTGTGGCTAGGAAGCCCAGAGCGCCAGTGCTTGTGGGGCTGTGGAAGGGCTGCCTAGGGAAGGTGATGGCCAGCAAGAGCTTTCAGTGCTAGCCCCTTTGGTGTGGGAGCAGTGGCTGGACGTTTTGAATTTCGGAGCTGGGCTGTGGCTCTGCTGAGAAGGAACGTCCCCACTGTGCTGTGGCTAGGAAGCTCAGAGCGCCAGTGCTTGTGGGGCTGTGGAAGGGCTGCCTAGGGCAGGTGCTGGCCAGCAAGAGCTTTCAGTGCTAGCCCCTTTGGTGTGGGAGCAGTGGCTGGACGTTTTGAATTTCGGAGCTGGGCTGTGGCTGTGCCGAGAAGGAACGTCCCCACTGTGCTGTGGCTAGGAAGCTCAGAGCGGCAGTGCTTGTGGGGCTGTGGAAGGGCTGCCTAGGGCAGGTGATGGCCAGCAAGAGCTTTCAATGCTAGCCCCTTTGGTGTGGGAGCAGTGGCTGGACGTTTCGAATTTCGGAGCTGGGCTGTGGCTGTGCCGAGAAGGAACGTCCCCACTGTGCTGTGGCTAGGAAGCTCAGAGCGCCAGTGCTTGTGGGGCTGTGGAAGGGCTGCCTAGGGCAGGTGCTGGCCAGCAAGAGCTTTCAGTGCTAGCCCCTTTGGTGTGGGAGCAGTGGCTGGACGTTTTGAATTTCGGAGCTGGGCTGTGGCTGTGCCGAGAAGGAACGTCCCCACTGTGCTGTGGCTAGGAAGCTCAGAGCGCCAGTGCTTGTGGGGCTGTGGAAGCGCTGCCTAGGGCAGGTGATGGCCAGCAAGAGCTTTCAGTGCTAGCCCCTTTGGTGTGGGAGCAGTGGCTGGACGTTTTGAATTTCGGAGCTGGGCTGTGGCTCTGCTGAGAAGGAACGTCCCCACTGTGCTGTGGCTAGGAAGCTCAGAGCGCCAGTGCTTGTGGGGCTGTGGAAGGGCTGCCTAGGGCAGGTGATGGCCAGCAAGAGCTTTCAGTGCTAGCCCCTTTGGTGTGGGAGCAGTGGCTGGACGTTTTGAATTTCGGAGCTGGGCTGTGGCTGTGCCGAGAAGGAACGTCCCCACTGTGCTGTGGCTAGGAAGCTCAGAGCGCCAGTGCTTGTGGGGCTGTGGAAGGGCTGCCTAGGGCAGGTGCTGGCCAGCAAGAGCTTTCAATGCTAGCCCGTTTGGTGTGGGAGCAGTGGCTGGACGTTTTGAATTTCGGAGCTGGGCTGTGGCTGTGCCGAGAAGGAACGTCCCCACTGTGCTGTGGCTAGGAAGCTCAGAGCGGCAGTGCTTGTGGGGCTGTGGAAGGGCTGCCTAGGGCAGGTGATGGTCAGCAAGAGCTTTCAATGCTAGCCCCTTTGGTGTGGGAGCAGTGGCTGGACGTTTTGAATTTCGGAGCTGGGCTGTGGCTGTGCCGAGAAGGAACGTCCCCACTGTGCTGTGGCTAGGAAGCTCAGAGCGCCAGTGCTTGTGGGGCTGTGGAAGGGCTGCCTAGGGAAGGTGATGGCCAGCAAGAGCTTTCAGTGCTAGCCCCTTTGGTGTGGGAGCAGTGGCTGGACGTTTTGAATTTCGGAGCTGGGCTGTGGCTGTGCCGAGAAGGAACGTCCCCACTGTGCTGTGGCTAGGAAGCTCAGAGCGCCAGTGCTTGTGGGGCTGTGGAAGGGCTGCCTAGGGCAGGTGCTGGCCAGCAAGAGCTTTCAGTGCTAGCCCCTTTGGTGTGGGAGCAGTGGCTGGACGTTTTGAATTTCGGAGCTGGGCTGTGGCTGTGCCGAGAAGGAACGTCCCCACTGTGCTGTGGCTAGGAAGCTCAGAGCGGCAGTGCTTGTGGGGCTGTGGAAGCGCTGCCTAGGGAAGGTGATGGCCAGCAAGAGCTTTCAGTGCTAGCCCCTTTGGTGTGGGAGCAGTGGCTGGACGTTTCGAATTTCGGAGCTGGGCTGTGGCTGTGCCGAGAAGGAACGTCCCCACTGTGCTGTGGCTAGGAAGCTCAGAGCGCCAGTGCTTGTGGGGCTGTGGAAGGGCTGCCTAGGGCAGGTGATGGCCAGCAAGAGCTTTCAGTGCTAGCCCCTTTGGTGTGGGAGCAGTGGCTGGACGTTTTGAATTTCGGAGCTGGGCTGTGGCTGTGCCGAGAAGGAACGTCCCCACTGTGCTGTGGCTAGGAAGCTCAGAGCGCCAGTGCTTGTGGGGCTGTGGAAGGGCTGCCTAGGGCAGGTGATGGCCAGCAAGAGCTTTCAGTGCTAGCCCCTTTGGTGTGGGAGCAGTGGCTGGACGTTTTGAATTTCGGAGCTGGGCTGTGGCTGTGCCGAGAAGGAACGTCCCCACTGTGCTGTGGCTAGGAAGCTCAGAGCGCCAGTGCTTGTGGGGCTGTGGAAGGGCTGCCTAGGGCAGGTGCTGGCCAGCAAGAGCTTTCAGTGCTAGCCCCTTTGGTGTGGGAGCAGTGGCTGGACGTTTTGAATTTCGGAGCTGGGCTGTGGCTGTGCCGAGAAGGAACGTCCCCACTGTGCTGTGGCTAGGAAGCTCAGAGCGGCAGTGCTTGTGGGGCTGTGGAAGCGCTGCCTAGGGCAGGTGATGGCCAGCAAGAGCTTTCAGTGCTAGCCCCTTTGGTGTGGGAGCAGTGGCTGGACGTTTCGAATTTCGGAGCTGGGCTGTGGCTGTGCCGAGAAGGAACGTCCCCACTGTGCTGTGGCTAGGAAGCTCAGAGCGCCAGTGCTTGTGGGGCTGTGGAAGGGCTGCCTAGGGCAGGTGATGGCCAGCAAGAGCTTTCAGTGCTAGCCCCTTTGGTGTGGGAGCAGTGGCTGGACGTTTTGAATTTCGGAGCTGGGCTGTGGCTGTGCCGAGAAGGAACGTCCCCACTGTGCTGTGGCTAGGAAGCTCAGAGCGCCAGTGCTTGTGGGGCTGTGGAAGGGCTGCCTAGGGCAGGTGATGGCCAGCAAGAGCTTTCAGTGCTAGCCCCTTTGGTGTGGGAGCAGTGGCTGGACGTTTTGAATTTCGGAGCTGGGCTGTGGCTGTGCCGAGAAGGAACGTCCCCACTGTGCTGTGGCTAGGAAGCTCAGAGCGCCAGTGCTTGTGGGGCTGTGGAAGGGCTGCCTAGGGCAGGTGCTGGCCAGCAAGAGCTTTCAGTGCTAGCCCCTTTGGTGTGGGAGCAGTGGCTGGACGTTTTGAATTTCGGAGCTGGGCTGTGGCTCTGCTGAGAAGGAACGTCCCCACTGTGCTGTGGCTAGGAAGCTCAGAGCGCCAGTGCTTGTGGGGCTGTGGAAGGGCTGCCTAGGGCAGGTGATGGCCAGCAAGAGCTTTCAGTGCTAGCCCCTTTGGTGTGGGAGCAGTGGCTGGACGTTTTGAATTTCGGAGCTGGGCTGTGGCTGTGCCGAGAAGGAACGTCCCCACTGTGCTGTGGCTAGGAAGCTCAGAGCGCCAGTGCTTGTGGGGCTGTGGAAGGGCTGCCTAGGGAAGGTGCTGGCCAGCAAGAGCTTTCAATGCTAGCCCCTTTGGTGTGGGAGCAGTGGCTGGACGTTTTGAATTTCGGAGCTGGGCTGTGGCTGTGCCGAGAAGGAACGTCCCCACTGTGCTGTGGCTAGGAATCTCAGAGCGCCAGTGCTTGTGGGGCTGTGGAAGGGCTGCCTAGGGAAGGTGATGGCCAGCAAGAGCTTTCAGTGCTAGCCCCTTTGGTGTGGGAGCAGTGGCTGGACGTTTTGAATTTCGGAGCTGGGCTGTGGCTGTGCCGAGAAGGAACGTCCCCACTGTGCTGTGGCTAGGAAGCTCAGAGCGCCAGTGCTTGTGGGGCTGTGGAAGGGCTGCCTAGGGCAGGTGATGGCCAGCAAGAGCTTTCAGTGCTAGCCCCTTTGGTGTGGGAGCAGTGGCTGGACGTTTTGAATTTCGGAGCTGGGCTGTGGCTGTGCCGAGAAGGAACGTCCCCACTGTGCTGTGGCTAGGAAGCTCAGAGCGGCAGTGCTTGTGGGGCTGTGGAAGGGCTGCCTAGGGCAGGTGATGGCCAGCAAGAGCTTTCAGTGCTAGCCCCTTTGGTGTGGGAGCAGTGGCTGGACGTTTCGAATTTCGGAGCTGGGCTGTGGCTGTGCTGAGAAGGAACGTCCCCACTGTGCTGTGGCTAGGAAGCTGAGAGCGCCAGTGCTTGTGGGGCTGTGGAAGGGCTGCCTAGGGAAGGTGCTGGCCAGCAAGAGCTTTCAGTGCTAGCCCCTTTGGTGTGGGAGCAGTGGCTGGACGTTTTGAATTTCGGAGCTGGGCTGTGGCTGTGCCGAGAAGGAACGTCCCCACTGTGCTGTGGCTAGGAAGCTGAGAGCGCCAGTGCTTGTGGGGCTGTGGAAGGGCTGCCTAGGGAAGGTGCTGGCCAGCAAGAGCTTTCAGTGCTAGCCCCTTTGGTGTGGGAGCAGTGGCTGGACGTTTTGAATTTCGGAGCTGGGCTGTGGCTGTGCCGAGAAGGAACGTCCCCACTGTGCTGTGGCTAGGAAGCTCAGAGCGCCAGTGCTTGTGGGGCTGTGGAAGCGCTGCCTAGGGCAGGTGATGGCCAGCAAGAGCTTTCAGTGCTAGCCCCTTTGGTGTGGGAGCAGTGGCTGGACGTTTCGAATTTCGGAGCTGGGCTGTGGCTCTGCTGAGAAGGAACGTCCCCACTGTGCTGTGGCTAGGAAGCTCAGAGCGCCAGTGCTTGTGGGGCTGTGGAAGGGCTGCCTAGGGCAGGTGATGGCCAGCAAGAGCTTTCAGTGCTAGCCCCTTTGGTGTGGGAGCAGTGGCTGGACGTTTCGAATTTCGGAGCTGGGCTGTGGCTGTGCCGAGAAGGAACGTCCCCACTGTGCTGTGGCTAGGAAGCTGAGAGCGCCAGTGCTTGTGGGGCTGTGGAAGGGCTGCCTAGGGCAGGTGATGGCCAGCAAGAGCTTTCAGTGCTAGCCCCTTTGGTGTGGGAGCAGTGGCTGGACGTTTTGAATTTCGGAGCTGGGCTGTGGCTGTGCCGAGAAGGAACGTCCCCACTGTGCTGTGGCTAGGAAGCTCAGAGCGCCAGTGCTTGTGGGGCTGTGGAAGGGCTGCCTAGGGCAGGTGCTGGCCAGCAAGAGCTTTCAGTGCTAGCCCCTTTGGTGTGGGAGCAGTGGCTGGACGTTTTGAATTTCGGAGCTGGGCTGTGGCTGTGCCGAGAAGGAACGTCCCCACTGTGCTGTGGCTAGGAAGCTCAGAGCGGCAGTGCTTGTGGGGCTGTGGAAGCGCTGCCTAGGGCAGGTGATGGCCAGCAAGAGCTTTCAGTGCTAGCCCCTTTGGTGTGGGAGCAGTGGCTGGACGTTTTGAATTTCGGAGCTGGGCTGTGGCTCTGCTGAGAAGGAACGTCCCCACTGTGCTGTGGCTAGGAAGCTCAGAGCGCCAGTGCTTGTGGGGCTGTGGAAGGGCTGCCTAGGGCAGGTGATGGCCAGCAAGAGCTTTCAGTGCTAGCCCCTTTGGTGTGGGAGCAGTGGCTGGACGTTTTGAATTTCGGAGCTGGGCTGTGGCTGTGCCGAGAAGGAACGTCCCCACTGTGCTGTGGCTAGGAAGCTCAGAGCGCCAGTGCTTGTGGGGCTGTGGAAGGGCTGCCTAGGGCAGGTGCTGGCCAGCAAGAGCTTTCAATGCTAGCCCCTTTGGTGTGGGAGCAGTGGCTGGACGTTTTGAATTTCGGAGCTGGGCTGTGGCTGTGCCGAGAAGGAACGTCCCCACTGTGCTGTGGCTAGGAAGCTCAGAGCGGCAGTGCTTGTGGGGCTGTGGAAGGGCTGCCTAGGGCAGGTGATGGCCAGCAAGAGCTTTCAATGCTAGCCCCTTTGGTGTGGGAGCAGTGGCTGGACGTTTTGAATTTCGGAGCTGGGCTGTGGCTGTGCCGAGAAGGAACGTCCCCACTGTGCTGTGGCTAGGAAGCTCAGAGCGCCAGTGCTTGTGGGGCTGTGGAAGGGCTGCCTAGGGAAGGTGATGGCCAGCAAGAGCTTTCAGTGCTAGCCCCTTTGGTGTGGGAGCAGTGGCTGGACGTTTTGAATTTCGGAGCTGGGCTGTGGCTCTGCTGAGAAGGAACGTCCCCACTGTGCTGTGGCTAGGAAGCTCAGAGCGCCAGTGCTTGTGGGGCTGTGGAAGGGCTGCCTAGGGCAGGTGCTGGCCAGCAAGAGCTTTCAGTGCTAGCCCCTTTGGTGTGGGAGCAGTGGCTGGACGTTTTGAATTTCAGAGCTGGGCTGTGGCTCTGCTGAGAAGGAACGTCCCCACTGTGCTGTGGCTAGGAAGCTCAGAGCGGCAGTGCTTGTGGGGCTGTGGAAGGGCTGCCTAGGGCAGGTGCTGGCCAGCAAGAGCTTTCAGTGCTAGCCCCTTTGGTGTGGGAGCAGTGGCTGGACGTTTTGAATTTCGGAGCTGGGCTGTGGCTGTGCCGAAAAGGAACGTCCCCACTGTGCTGTGGCTAGGAAGCTCAGAGCGGCAGTGCTTGTGGGGCTGTGGAAGGGCTGCCTAGGGCAGGTGATGGCCAGCAAGAGCTTTCAGTGCTAGCCCCTTTGGTGTGGGAGCAGTGGCTGGACGTTTCGAATTTCGGAGCTGGGCTGTGGCTGTGCCGAGAAGGAACGTCCCCACTGTGCTGTGGCTAGGAAGCTCAGAGCGGCAGTGCTTGTGGGGCTGTGGAAGCGCTGCCTAGGGCAGGTGATGGCCAGCAAGAGCTTTCAGTGCTAGCCCCTTTGGTGTGGGAGCAGTGGCTGGACGTTTCGAATTTCGGAGCTGGGCTGTGGCTGTGCCGAGAAGGAACGTCCCCACTGTGCTGTGGCTAGGAAGCTCAGAGCGCCAGTGCTTGTGGGGCTGTGGAAGGGCTGCCTAGGGCAGGTGATGGCCAGCAAGAGCTTTCAGTGCTAGCCCCTTTGGTGTGGGAGCAGTGGCTGGACGTTTTGAATTTCGGAGCTGGGCTGTGGCTGTGCCGAGAAGGAACGTCCCCACTGTGCTGTGGCTAGGAAGCTGAGAGCGCCAGTGCTTGTGGGGCTGTGGAAGGGCTGCCTAGGGCAGGTGCTGGCCAGCAAGAGCTTTCAGTGCTAGCCCCTTTGGTGTGGGAGCAGTGGCTGGACGTTTTGAATTTCGGAGCTGGGCTGTGGCTGTGCCGAGAAGGAACGTCCCCACTGTGCTGTGGCTAGGAAGCTCAGAGCGGCAGTGCTTGTGGGGCTGTGGAAGGGCTGCCTAGGGCAGGTGATGGCCAGCAAGAGCTTTCAGTGCTAGCCCCTTTGGTGTGGGAGCAGTGGCTGGACGTTTTGAATTTCGGAGCTGGGCTGTGGCTCTGCTGAGAAGGAACGTCCCCACTGTGCTGTGGCTAGGAAGCTCAGAGCGGCAGTGCTTGTGGGGCTGTGGAAGGGCTGCCTAGGGCAGGTGCTGGCCAGCAAGAGCTTTCAGTGCTAGCCCCTTTGGTGTGGGAGCAGTGGCTGGACGTTTTGAATTTCGGAGCTGGGCTGTGGCTGTGCCGAGAAGGAACGTCCCCACTGTGCTGTGGCTAGGAAGCTCAGAGCGCCAGTGCTTGTGGGGCTGTGGAAGGGCTGCCTAGGGCAGGTGCTGGCCAGCAAGAGCTTTCAATGCTAGCCCCTTTGGTGTGGGAGCAGTGGCTGGACGTTTTGAATTTCGGAGCTGGGCTGTGGCTGTGCCGAGAAGGAACGTCCCCACTGTGCTGTGGCTAGGAAGCTCAGAGCGGCAGTGCTTGTGGGGCTGTGGAAGGGCTGCCTAGGGCAGGTGATGGCCAGCAAGAGCTTTCAATGCTAGCCCCTTTGGTGTGGGAGCAGTGGCTGGACGTTTTGAATTTCGGAGCTGGGCTGTGGCTGTGCCGAGAAGGAACGTCCCCACTGTGCTGTGGCTAGGAAGCCCAGAGCGCCAGTGCTTGTGGGGCTGTGGAAGGGCTGCCTAGGGAAGGTGATGGCCAGCAAGAGCTTTCAGTGCTAGCCCCTTTGGTGTGGGAGCAGTGGCTGGACGTTTTGAATTTCGGAGCTGGGCTGTGGCTCTGCTGAGAAGGAACGTCCCCACTGTGCTGTGGCTAGGAAGCTCAGAGCGCCAGTGCTTGTGGGGCTGTGGAAGGGCTGCCTAGGGCAGGTGCTGGCCAGCAAGAGCTTTCAGTGCTAGCCCCTTTGGTGTGGGAGCAGTGGCTGGACGTTTTGAATTTCGGAGCTGGGCTGTGGCTGTGCCGAGAAGGAACGTCCCCACTGTGCTGTGGCTAGGAAGCTCAGAGCGGCAGTGCTTGTGGGGCTGTGGAAGGGCTGCCTAGGGCAGGTGATGGCCAGCAAGAGCTTTCAATGCTAGCCCCTTTGGTGTGGGAGCAGTGGCTGGACGTTTTGAATTTCGGAGCTGGGCTGTGGCTGTGCCGAGAAGGAACGTCCCCACTGTGCTGTGGCTAGGAAGCTCAGAGCGCCAGTGCTTGTGGGGCTGTGGAAGGGCTGCCTAGGGCAGGTGCTGGCCAGCAAGAGCTTTCAGTGCTAGCCCCTTTGGTGTGGGAGCAGTGGCTGGACGTTTTGAATTTCGGAGCTGGGCTGTGGCTGTGCCGAGAAGGAACGTCCCCACTGTGCTGTGGCTAGGAAGCTCAGAGCGCCAGTGCTTGTGGGGCTGTGGAAGCGCTGCCTAGGGCAGGTGATGGCCAGCAAGAGCTTTCAGTGCTAGCCCCTTTGGTGTGGGAGCAGTGGCTGGACGTTTTGAATTTCGGAGCTGGGCTGTGGCTCTGCTGAGAAGGAACGTCCCCACTGTGCTGTGGCTAGGAAGCTCAGAGCGCCAGTGCTTGTGGGGCTGTGGAAGGGCTGCCTAGGGCAGGTGATGGCCAGCAAGAGCTTTCAGTGCTAGCCCCTTTGGTGTGGGAGCAGTGGCTGGACGTTTTGAATTTCGGAGCTGGGCTGTGGCTGTGCCGAGAAGGAACGTCCCCACTGTGCTGTGGCTAGGAAGCTCAGAGCGCCAGTGCTTGTGGGGCTGTGGAAGGGCTGCCTAGGGCAGGTGCTGGCCAGCAAGAGCTTTCAATGCTAGCCCCTTTGGTGTGGGAGCAGTGGCTGGACGTTTTGAATTTCGGAGCTGGGCTGTGGCTGTGCCGAGAAGGAACGTCCCCACTGTGCTGTGGCTAGGAAGCTCAGAGCGGCAGTGCTTGTGGGGCTGTGGAAGGGCTGCCTAGGGCAGGTGATGGCCAGCAAGAGCTTTCAATGCTAGCCCCTTTGGTGTGGGAGCAGTGGCTGGACGTTTTGAATTTCGGAGCTGGGCTGTGGCTGTGCCGAGAAGGAACGTCCCCACTGTGCTGTGGCTAGGAATCTCAGAGCGCCAGTGCTTGTGGGGCTGTGGAAGGGCTGCCTAGGGCAGGTGATGGCCAGCAAGAGCTTTCAGTGCTAGCCCCTTTGGTGTGGGAGCAGTGGCTGGACGTTTTGAATTTCGGAGCTGGGCTGTGGCTCTGCTGAGAAGGAACGTCCCCACTGTGCTGTGGCTAGGAAGCTCAGAGCGCCAGTGCTTGTGGGGCTGTGGAAGGGCTGCCTAGGGCAGGTGCTGGCCAGCAAGAGCTTTCAGTGCTAGCCCCTTTGGTGTGGGAGCAGTGGCTGGACGTTTTGAATTTCGGAGCTGGGCTGTGGCTGTGCCGAGAAGGAACGTCCCCACTGTGCTGTGGCTAGGAAGCTCAGAGCGCCAGTGCTTGTGGGGCTGTGGAAGGGCTGCCTAGGGCAGGTGCTGGCCAGCAAGAGCTTTCAGTGCTAGCCCCTTTGGTGTGGGAGCAGTGGCTGGACGTTTTGAATTTCGGAGCTGGGCTGTGGCTGTGCCGAGAAGGAACGTCCCCACTGTGCTGTGGCTAGGAAGCTCAGAGCGCCAGTGCTTGTGGGGCTGTGGAAGGGCTGCCTAGGGCAGGTGATGGCCAGCAAGAGCTTTCAGTGCTAGCCCCTTTGGTGTGGGAGCAGTGGCTGGACGTTTTGAATTTCGGAGCTGGGCTGTGGCTGTGCCGAGAAGGAACGTCCCCACTGTGCTGTGGCTAGGAAGCTGAGAGCGCCAGTGCTTGTGGGGCTGTGGAAGGGCTGCCTAGGGCAGGTGCTGGCCAGCAAGAGCTTTCAGTGCTAGCCCCTTTGGTGTGGGAGCAGTGGCTGGACGTTTTGAATTTCGGAGCTGGGCTGTGGCTGTGCCGAGAAGGAACGTCCCCACTGTGCTGTGGCTAGGAAGCTCAGAGCGCCAGTGCTTGTGGGGCTGTGGAAGGGCTGCCTAGGGCAGGTGCTGGCCAGCAAGAGCTTTCAATGCTAGCCCCTTTGGTGTGGGAGCAGTGGCTGGACGTTTTGAATTTCGGAGCTGGGCTGTGGCTCTGCTGAGAAGGAACGTCCCCACTGTGCTGTGGCTAGGAAGCTCAGAGCGGCAGTGCTTGTGGGGCTGTGGAAGGGCTGCCTAGGGCAGGTGCTGGCCAGCAAGAGCTTTCAGTGCTAGCCCCTTTGGTGTGGGAGCAGTGGCTGGACGTTTTGAATTTCGGAGCTGGGCTGTGGCTGTGCCGAGAAGGAACGTCCCCACTGTGCTGTGGCTAGGAAGCTCAGAGCGCCAGTGCTTGTGGGGCTGTGGAAGGGCTGCCTAGGGCAGGTGCTGGTCAGCAAGAGCTTTCAATGCTAGCCCCTTTGGTGTGGGAGCAGTGGCTGGACGTTTTGAATTTCGGAGCTGGGCTGTGGCTGTGCCGAGAAGGAACGTCCCCACTGTGCTGTGGCTAGGAAGCTCAGAGCGGCAGTGCTTGTGGGGCTGTGGAAGGGCTGCCTAGGGCAGGTGATGGCCAGCAAGAGCTTTCAATGCTAGCCCCTTTGGTGTGGGAGCAGTGGCTGGACGTTTTGAATTTCGGAGCTGGGCTGTGGCTCTGCTGAGAAGGAACGTCCCCACTGTGCTGTGGCTAGGAAGCTCAGAGCGCCAGTGCTTGTGGGGCTGTGGAAGGGCTGCCTAGGGCAGGTGCTGGCCAGCAAGAGCTTTCAGTGCTAGCCCCTTTGGTGTGGGAGCAGTGGCTGGACGTTTTGAATTTCGGAGCTGGGCTGTGGCTGTGCCGAGAAGGAACGTCCCCACTGTGCTGTGGCTAGGAAGCTCAGAGCGGCAGTGCTTGTGGGGCTGTGGAAGGGCTGCCTAGGGCAGGTGATGGCCAGCAAGAGCTTTCAATGCTAGCCCCTTTGGTGTGGGAGCAGTGGCTGGACGTTTTGAATTTCGGAGCTGGGCTGTGGCTCTGCTGAGAAGGAACGTCCCCACTGTGCTGTGGCTAGGAAGCTCAGAGCGCCAGTGCTTGTGGGGCTGTGGAAGGGCTGCCTAGGGCAGGTGCTGGCCAGCAAGAGCTTTCAGTGCTAGCCCCTTTGGTGTGGGAGCAGTGGCTGGACGTTTTGAATTTCGGAGCTGGGCTGTGGCTGTGCCGAGAAGGAACGTCCCCACTGTGCTGTGGCTAGGAAGCTCAGAGCGGCAGTGCTTGTGGGGCTGTGGAAGGGCTGCCTAGGGCAGGTGATGGCCAGCAAGAGCTTTCAATGCTAGCCCCTTTGGTGTGGGAGCAGTGGCTGGACGTTTTGAATTTCGGAGCTGGGCTGTGGCTGTGCCGAGAAGGAACGTCCCCACTGTGCTGTGGCTAGGAAGCTCAGAGCGCCAGTGCTTGTGGGGCTGTGGAAGGGCTGCCTAGGGCAGGTGCTGGCCAGCAAGAGCTTTCAGTGCTAGCCCCTTTGGTGTGGGAGCAGTGGCTGGACGTTTTGAATTTCGGAGCTGGGCTGTGGCTGTGCCGAGAAGGAACGTCCCCACTGTGCTGTGGCTAGGAAGCTCAGAGCGCCAGTGCTTGTGGGGCTGTGGAAGCGCTGCCTAGGGCAGGTGATGGCCAGCAAGAGCTTTCAGTGCTAGCCCCTTTGGTGTGGGAGCAGTGGCTGGACGTTTTGAATTTCGGAGCTGGGCTGTGGCTGTGCCGAGAAGGAACGTCCCCACTGTGCTGTGGCTAGGAAGCTCAGAGCGCCAGTGCTTGTGGGGCTGTGGAAGGGCTGCCTAGGGCAGGTGATGGCCAGCAAGAGCTTTCAGTGCTAGCCCCTTTGGTGTGGGAGCAGTGGCTGGACGTTTTGAATTTCGGAGCTGGGCTGTGGCTGTGCCGAGAAGGAACGTCCCCACTGTGCTGTGGCTAGGAAGCTCAGAGCGCCAGTGCTTGTGGGGCTGTGGAAGGGCTGCCTAGGGCAGGTGCTGGCCAGCAAGAGCTTTCAATGCTAGCCCCTTTGGTGTGGGAGCAGTGGCTGGACGTTTTGAATTTCGGAGCTGGGCTGTGGCTGTGCCGAGAAGGAACGTCCCCACTGTGCTGTGGCTAGGAAGCTCAGAGCGGCAGTGCTTGTGGGGCTGTGGAAGGGCTGCCTAGGGCAGGTGATGGCCAGCAAGAGCTTTCAATGCTAGCCCCTTTGGTGTGGGAGCAGTGGCTGGACGTTTTGAATTTCGGAGCTGGGCTGTGGCTGTGCCGAGAAGGAACGTCCCCACTGTGCTGTGGCTAGGAATCTCAGAGCGCCAGTGCTTGTGGGGCTGTGGAAGGGCTGCCTAGGGAAGGTGATGGCCAGCAAGAGCTTTCAGTGCTAGCCCCTTTGGTGTGGGAGCAGTGGCTGGACGTTTTGAATTTCGGAGCTGGGCTGTGGCTCTGCTGAGAAGGAACGTCCCCACTGTGCTGTGGCTAGGAAGCTCAGAGCGGCAGTGCTTGTGGGGCTGTGGAAGGGCTGCCTAGGGCAGGTGCTGGCCAGCAAGAGCTTTCAGTGCTAGCCCCTTTGGTGTGGGAGCAGTGGCTGGACGTTTTGAATTTCGGAGCTGGGCTGTGGCTGTGCCGAGAAGGAACGTCCCCACTGTGCTGTGGCTAGGAAGCTGAGAGCGCCAGTGCTTGTGGGGCTGTGGAAGGGCTGCCTAGGGCAGGTGCTGGCCAGCAAGAGCTTTCAGTGCTAGCCCCTTTGGTGTGGGAGCAGTGGCTGGACGTTTTGAATTTCGGAGCTGGGCTGTGGCTGTGCCAAGAAGGAACGTCCCCACTGTGCTGTGGCTAGGAAGCTCAGAGCGCCAGTGCTTGTGGGGCTGTGGAAGGGCTGCCTAGGGCAGGTGATGGCCAGCAAGAGCTTTCAGTGCTAGCCCCTTTGGTGTGGGAGCAGTGGCTGGACGTTTTGAATTTCGGAGCTGGGCTGTGGCTCTGCTGAGAAGGAACGTCCCCACTGTGCTGTGGCTAGGAAGCTCAGAGCGCCAGTGCTTGTGGGGCTGTGGAAGGGCTGCCTAGGGCAGGTGATGGCCAGCAAGAGCTTTCAGTGCTAGCCCCTTTGGTGTGGGAGCAGTGGCTGGACGTTTTGAATTTCGGAGCTGGGCTGTGGCTGTGCCGAGAAGGAACGTCCCCACTGTGCTGTGGCTAGGAAGCTCAGAGCGCCAGTGCTTGTGGGGCTGTGGAAGGGCTGCCTAGGGCAGGTGCTGGCCAGCAAGAGCTTTCAATGCTAGCCCCTTTGGTGTGGGAGCAGTGGCTGGACGTTTTGAATTTCGGAGCTGGGCTGTGGCTGTGCCGAGAAGGAACGTCCCCACTGTGCTGTGGCTAGGAAGCTCAGAGCGGCAGTGCTTGTGGGGCTGTGGAAGGGCTGCCTAGGGCAGGTGATGGCCAGCAAGAGCTTTCAATGCTAGCCCCTTTGGTGTGGGAGCAGTGGCTGGACGTTTTGAATTTCGGAGCTGGGCTGTGGCTGTGCCGAGAAGGAACGTCCCCACTGTGCTGTGGCTAGGAATCTCAGAGCGCCAGTGCTTGTGGGGCTGTGGAAGGGCTGCCTAGGGAAGGTGATGGCCAGCAAGAGCTTTCAGTGCTAGCCCCTTTGGTGTGGGAGCAGTGGCTGGACGTTTTGAATTTCGGAGCTGGGCTGTGGCTCTGCTGAGAAGGAACGTCCCCACTGTGCTGTGGCTAGGAAGCTCAGAGCGCCAGTGCTTGTGGGGCTGTGGAAGGGCTGCCTAGGGCAGGTGCTGGCCAGCAAGAGCTTTCAGTGCTAGCCCCTTTGGTGTGGGAGCAGTGGCTGGACGTTTTGAATTTCGGAGCTGGGCTGTGGCTGTGCCGAGAAGGAACGTCCCCACTGTGCTGTGGCTAGGAAGCTGAGAGCGCCAGTGCTTGTGGGGCTGTGGAAGGGCTGCCTAGGGCAGGTGCTGGCCAGCAAGAGCTTTCAGTGCTAGCCCCTTTGGTGTGGGAGCAGTGGCTGGACGTTTTGAATTTCGGAGCTGGGCTGTGGCTGTGCCGAGAAGGAACGTCCCCACTGTGCTGTGGCTAGGAAGCTCAGAGCGCCAGTGCTTGTGGGGCTGTGGAAGGGCTGCCTAGGGCAGGTGCTGGCCAGCAAGAGCTTTCAGTGCTAGCCCCTTTGGTGTGGGAGCAGTGGCTGGACGTTTTGAATTTCGGAGCTGGGCTGTGGCTGTGCCGAGAAGGAACGTCCCCACTGTGCTGTGGCTAGGAAGCTCAGAGCGGCAGTGCTTGTGGGGCTGTGGAAGGGCTGCCTAGGGCAGGTGATGGCCAGCAAGAGCTTTCAATGCTAGCCCCTTTGGTGTGGGAGCAGTGGCTGGACGTTTTGAATTTCGGAGCTGGGCTGTGGCTGTGCCGAGAAGGAACGTCCCCACTGTGCTGTGGCTAGGAAGCCCAGAGCGCCAGTGCTTGTGGGGCTGTGGAAGGGCTGCCTAGGGAAGGTGATGGCCAGCAAGAGCTTTCAGTGCTAGCCCCTTTGGTGTGGGAGCAGTGGCTGGACGTTTTGAATTTCGGAGCTGGGCTGTGGCTCTGCTGAGAAGGAACGTCCCCACTGTGCTGTGGGTAGGAAGCTCAGAGCGCCAGTGCTTGTGGGGCTGTGGAAGGGCTGCCTAGGGCAGGTGATGGCCAGCAAGAGCTTTCAGTGCTAGCCCCTTTGGTGTGGGAGCAGTGGCTGGACGTTTTGAATTTCGGAGCTGGGCTGTGGCTGTGCCGAGAAGGAACGTCCCCACTGTGCTGTGGCTAGGAAGCTCAGAGCGCCAGTGCTTGTGGGGCTGTGGAAGGGCTGCCTAGGGCAGGTGCTGGCCAGCAAGAGCTTTCAATGCTAGCCCCTTTGGTGTGGGAGCAGTGGCTGGACGTTTTGAATTTCGGAGCTGGGCTGTGGCTGTGCCGAGAAGGAACGTCCCCACTGTGCTGTGGCTAGGAAGCTCAGAGCGGCAGTGCTTGTGGGGCTGTGGAAGGGCTGCCTAGGGCAGGTGATGGCCAGCAAGAGCTTTCAATGCTAGCCCCTTTGGTGTGGGAGCAGTGGCTGGACGTTTTGAATTTCGGAGCTGGGCTGTGGCTGTGCCGAGAAGGAACGTCCCCACTGTGCTGTGGCTAGGAATCTCAGAGCGCCAGTGCTTGTGGGGCTGTGGAAGGGCTGCCTAGGGAAGGTGATGGCCAGCAAGAGCTTTCAGTGCTAGCCCCTTTGGTGTGGGAGCAGTGGCTGGACGTTTTGAATTTCGGAGCTGGGCTGTGGCTCTGCTGAGAAGGAACGTCCCCACTGTGCTGTGGCTAGGAAGCTCAGAGCGGCAGTGCTTGTGGGGCTGTGGAAGGGCTGCCTAGGGCAGGTGCTGGCCAGCAAGAGCTTTCAGTGCTAGCCCCTTTGGTGTGGGAGCAGTGGCTGGACGTTTTGAATTTCGGAGCTGGGCTGTGGCTGTGCCGAGAAGGAACGTCCCCACTGTGCTGTGGCTAGGAAGCTGAGAGCGCCAGTGCTTGTGGGGCTGTGGAAGGGCTGCCTAGGGCAGGTGCTGGCCAGCAAGAGCTTTCAGTGCTAGCCCCTTTGGTGTGGGAGCAGTGGCTGGACGTTTTGAATTTCGGAGCTGGGCTGTGGCTGTGCCAAGAAGGAACGTCCCCACTGTGCTGTGGCTAGGAAGCTCAGAGCGCCAGTGCTTGTGGGGCTGTGGAAGGGCTGCCTAGGGCAGGTGATGGCCAGCAAGAGCTTTCAGTGCTAGCCCCTTTGGTGTGGGAGCAGTGGCTGGACGTTTTGAATTTCGGAGCTGGGCTGTGGCTCTGCTGAGAAGGAACGTCCCCACTGTGCTGTGGCTAGGAAGCTCAGAGCGCCAGTGCTTGTGGGGCTGTGGAAGGGCTGCCTAGGGCAGGTGATGGCCAGCAAGAGCTTTCAGTGCTAGCCCCTTTGGTGTGGGAGCAGTGGCTGGACGTTTTGAATTTCGGAGCTGGGCTGTGGCTGTGCCGAGAAGGAACGTCCCCACTGTGCTGTGGCTAGGAAGCTCAGAGCGCCAGTGCTTGTGGGGCTGTGGAAGGGCTGCCTAGGGCAGGTGCTGGCCAGCAAGAGCTTTCAATGCTAGCCCCTTTGGTGTGGGAGCAGTGGCTGGACGTTTTGAATTTCGGAGCTGGGCTGTGGCTGTGCCGAGAAGGAACGTCCCCACTGTGCTGTGGCTAGGAAGCTCAGAGCGGCAGTGCTTGTGGGGCTGTGGAAGGGCTGCCTAGGGCAGGTGATGGCCAGCAAGAGCTTTCAATGCTAGCCCCTTTGGTGTGGGAGCAGTGGCTGGACGTTTTGAATTTCGGAGCTGGGCTGTGGCTGTGCCGAGAAGGAACGTCCCCACTGTGCTGTGGCTAGGAATCTCAGAGCGCCAGTGCTTGTGGGGCTGTGGAAGGGCTGCCTAGGGAAGGTGATGGCCAGCAAGAGCTTTCAGTGCTAGCCCCTTTGGTGTGGGAGCAGTGGCTGGACGTTTTGAATTTCGGAGCTGGGCTGTGGCTCTGCTGAGAAGGAACGTCCCCACTGTGCTGTGGCTAGGAAGCTCAGAGCGCCAGTGCTTGTGGGGCTGTGGAAGGGCTGCCTAGGGCAGGTGCTGGCCAGCAAGAGCTTTCAGTGCTAGCCCCTTTGGTGTGGGAGCAGTGGCTGGACGTTTTGAATTTCGGAGCTGGGCTGTGGCTGTGCCGAGAAGGAACGTCCCCACTGTGCTGTGGCTAGGAAGCTGAGAGCGCCAGTGCTTGTGGGGCTGTGGAAGGGCTGCCTAGGGCAGGTGCTGGCCAGCAAGAGCTTTCAGTGCTAGCCCCTTTGGTGTGGGAGCAGTGGCTGGACGTTTCGAATTTCGGAGCTGGGCTGTGGCTGTGCCGAGAAGGAACGTCCCCACTGTGCTGTGGCTAGGAAGCTCAGAGCGCCAGTGCTTGTGGGGCTGTGGAAGGGCTGCCTAGGGCAGGTGATGGCCAGCAAGAGCTTTCAGTGCTAGCCCCTTTGGTGTGGGAGCAGTGGCTGGACGTTTTGAATTTCGGAGCTGGGCTGTGGCTCTGCTGAGAAGGAACGTCCCCACTGTGCTGTGGCTAGGAAGCTCAGAGCGCCAGTGCTTGTGGGGCTGTGGAAGGGCTGCCTAGGGCAGGTGCTGGCCAGCAAGAGCTTTCAGTGCTAGCCCCTTTGGTGTGGGAGCAGTGGCTGGACGTTTTGAATTTCGGAGCTGGGCTGTGGCTGTGCCGAGAAGGAACGTCCCCACTGTGCTGTGGCTAGGAAGCTCAGAGCGGCAGTGCTTGTGGGGCTGTGGAAGGGCTGCCTAGGGCAGGTGATGGCCAGCAAGAGCTTTCAATGCTAGCCCCTTTGGTGTGGGAGCAGTGGCTGGACGTTTTGAATTTCGGAGCTGGGCTGTGGCTGTGCCGAGAAGGAACGTCCCCACTGTGCTGTGGCTAGGAAGCCCAGAGCGCCAGTGCTTGTGGGGCTGTGGAAGGGCTGCCTAGGGAAGGTGATGGCCAGCAAGAGCTTTCAGTGCTAGCCCCTTTGGTGTGGGAGCAGTGGCTGGACGTTTTGAATTTCGGAGCTGGGCTGTGGCTCTGCTGAGAAGGAACGTCCCCACTGTGCTGTGGGTAGGAAGCTCAGAGCGCCAGTGCTTGTGGGGCTGTGGAAGGGCTGCCTAGGGCAGGTGATGGCCAGCAAGAGCTTTCAGTGCTAGCCCCTTTGGTGTGGGAGCAGTGGCTGGACGTTTTGAATTTCGGAGCTGGGCTGTGGCTCTGCTGAGAAGGAACGTCCCCACTGTGCTGTGGCTAGGAAGCTCAGAGCGCCAGTGCTTGTGGGGCTGTGGAAGGGCTGCCTAGGGCAGGTGCTGGCCAGCAAGAGCTTTCAGTGCTAGCCCCTTTGGTGTGGGAGCAGTGGCTGGACGTTTCGAATTTCGGAGCTGGGCTGTGGCTGTGCCGAGAAGGAACGTCCCCACTGTGCTGTGGCTAGGAAGCTCAGAGCGGCAGTGCTTGTGGGGCTGTGGAAGGGCTGCCTAGGGCAGGTGATGGCCAGCAAGAGCTTTCAGTGCTAGCCCCTTTGGTGTGGGAGCAGTGGCTGGACGTTTTGAATTTCGGAGCTGGGCTGTGGCTCTGCTGAGAAGGAACGTCCCCACTGTGCTGTGGCTAGGAAGCTCAGAGCGCCAGTGCTTGTGGGGCTGTGGAAGGGCTGCCTAGGGCAGGTGCTGGCCAGCAAGAGCTTTCAGTGCTAGCCCCTTTGGTGTGGGAGCAGTGGCTGGACGTTTTGAATTTCAGAGCTGGGCTGTGGCTCTGCTGAGAAGGAACGTCCCCACTGTGCTGTGGCTAGGAAGCTCAGAGCGGCAGTGCTTGTGGGGCTGTGGAAGGGCTGCCTAGGGCAGGTGCTGGCCAGCAAGAGCTTTCAGTGCTAGCCCCTTTGGTGTGGGAGCAGTGGCTGGACGTTTTGAATTTCGGAGCTGGGCTGTGGCTGTGCCGAGAAGGAACGTCCCCACTGTGCTGTGGCTAGGAAGCTCAGAGCGGCAGTGCTTGTGGGGCTGTGGAAGGGCTGCCTAGGGCAGGTGATGGCCAGCAAGAGCTTTCAGTGCTAGCCCCTTTGGTGTGGGAGCAGTGGCTGGACGTTTCGAATTTCGGAGCTGGGCTGTGGCTGTGCCGAGAAGGAACGTCCCCACTGTGCTGTGGCTAGGAAGCTCAGAGCGGCAGTGCTTGTGGGGCTGTGGAAGCGCTGCCTAGGGCAGGTGATGGCCAGCAAGAGCTTTCAGTGCTAGCCCCTTTGGTGTGGGAGCAGTGGCTGGACGTTTCGAATTTCGGAGCTGGGCTGTGGCTGTGCCGAGAAGGAACGTCCCCACTGTGCTGTGGCTAGGAAGCTCAGAGCGCCAGTGCTTGTGGGGCTGTGGAAGGGCTGCCTAGGGCAGGTGATGGCCAGCAAGAGCTTTCAGTGCTAGCCCCTTTGGTGTGGGAGCAGTGGCTGGACGTTTTGAATTTCGGAGCTGGGCTGTGGCTGTGCCGAGAAGGAACGTCCCCACTGTGCTGTGGCTAGGAAGCTGAGAGCGCCAGTGCTTGTGGGGCTGTGGAAGGGCTGCCTAGGGCAGGTGCTGGCCAGCAAGAGCTTTCAGTGCTAGCCCCTTTGGTGTGGGAGCAGTGGCTGGACGTTTTGAATTTCGGAGCTGGGCTGTGGCTGTGCCGAGAAGGAACGTCCCCACTGTGCTGTGGCTAGGAAGCTCAGAGCGCCAGTGCTTGTGGGGCTGTGGAAGGGCTGCCTAGGGCAGGTGATGGCCAGCAAGAGCTTTCAGTGCTAGCCCCTTTGGTGTGGGAGCAGTGGCTGGACGTTTTGAATTTCGGAGCTGGGCTGTGGCTCTGCTGAGAAGGAACGTCCCCACTGTGCTGTGGCTAGGAAGCTCAGAGCGGCAGTGCTTGTGGGGCTGTGGAAGGGCTGCCTAGGGCAGGTGCTGGCCAGCAAGAGCTTTCAGTGCTAGCCCCTTTGGTGTGGGAGCAGTGGCTGGACGTTTTGAATTTCGGAGCTGGGCTGTGGCTGTGCCGAGAAGGAACGTCCCCACTGTGCTGTGGCTAGGAAGCTCAGAGCGCCAGTGCTTGTGGGGCTGTGGAAGGGCTGCCTAGGGCAGGTGCTGGTCAGCAAGAGCTTTCAATGCTAGCCCCTTTGGTGTGGGAGCAGTGGCTGGACGTTTTGAATTTCGGAGCGGCTGTGGCTGTGCCGAGGAAGGAACGTCCCCACTGTGCTGTGGCTAGGAAGCTCAGAGCGGCAGTGCTTGTGGGGCTGTGGAAGGGCTTGCCTAGGGCAGGTGATGGCCAGCAAGAGCTTTCAATGCTAGCCCCTTTGGTGTGGGAGCAGTGGCTGGACGTTTTGAATTTCGGAGCTGGGCTGTGGCTCTGCTGAGAAGGAACGTCCCCACTGGCTGTGGCTAGGAAGCTCAGAGCGCCAGTGCTTGTGGGGCTGTGGAAGGGCTGCCTAGGGCAGGTGCTGGCCAGCAAGAGCTTTCAGTGCTAGCCCCTTTGGTGTGGGGAGCAGTGGCTGGACGTTTTGAATTTCGGAGCTGGGCTGTGGCTGTGCCGAGAAGGAACGTCCCCACTGTGCTGTGGCTAGGAAGCTCAGAGCGGCAGTGCCTTGTGGGGCTGTGGAAGGGCTGCCTAGGGCAGGTGATGGCCAGCAAGAGCTTTCAATGCTAGCCCCTTTGGTGTGGGAGCAGTGGCTGGACGTTTTGAATTTCGGAGCTGGGCTGTGGCTCTGCTGAGAAGGAACGTCCCCACTGTGCTGTGGCTAGGAAGCTCAGAGCGCCAGTGCTTGTGGGGCTGTGGAAGGGCTGCCTAGGGCAGGTGCTGGCCAGCAAGAGCTTTCAGTGCTAGCCCCTTTGGTGTGGGAGCAGTGGCTGGACGTTTTGAATTTCGGAGCTGGGCTGTGGCTGTGCCGAGAAGGAACGTCCCCACTGTGCTGTGGCTAGGAAGCTCAGAGCGGCAGTGCTTGTGGGGCTGTGGAAGGGCTGCCTAGGGCAGGTGATGGCCAGCAAGAGCTTTCAATGCTAGCCCCTTTGGTGTGGGAGCAGTGGCTGGACGTTTTGAATTTCGGAGCTGGGCTGTGGCTGTGCCGAGAAGGAACGTCCCCACTGTGCTGTGGCTAGGAAGCTCAGAGCGCCAGTGCTTGTGGGGCTGTGGAAGGGCTGCCTAGGGCAGGTGCTGGCCAGCAAGAGCTTTCAGTGCTAGCCCCTTTGGTGTGGGAGCAGTGGCTGGACGTTTTGAATTTCGGAGCTGGGCTGTGGCTCTGCCGAGAAGGAACTCTCCCCACTGTGCTGTGGCTAGAAGCTCAGAGCGCCAGTGCTTGTGGGGCTGTGGAAGGGCTGCCTAGGGCAGGTGATGGCCAGCAAGAGCTTCAGTGCTAGCCCCTTTGGTGTGGGAGCAGTGGCTGGACGTTTTGAATTTCGGAGCTGGGCTGTGGCTGTGCCGAGAAGGAACGTCCCCACTGTGCTGTGGCTAGGAAGCTCAGAGCGCCAGTGCTTGTGGGGCGTGGAAGGGCTGCCTAGGGCAGGTGCTGGCCAGCAAGAGCTTTCAATGCTAGCCCCTTTGGTGTGGGAGCAGTGGCTGGACGTTTTGAATTTCGGAGCTGGGCTGTGGCTGTGCCGAGAAGGAACGTCCCCACTGTGCTGTGGCTAGGAAGCTCAGAGCGGCAGTGCTTGTGGGGCTGTGGAAGGGCTGCCTAGGGCAGGTGCTGGCCAGCAAGAGCTTTCAATGCTAGCCCCTTTGGTGTGGGAGCAGTGGCTGGACGTTTTGAATTTCGGAGCTGGGCTGTGGCTGTGCCGAGAAGGAACGTCCCCACTGTGCTGTGGCTAGGATCTCAGAGCGCCAGTGCTTGTGGGGCTGTGGAAGGGCTGCCTAGGGAAGGTGATGGCCAGCAAGAGCTTTCAGTGCTAGCCCCTTTGGTGTGGGAGCAGTGGCTGGACGTTTTGAATTTCGGAGCTGGGCTGTGGCTCTGCTGAGAAGGAACGTCCCCACTGTGCTGTGGCTAGGAAGCTCAGAGCGGCAGTGCTTGTGGGGCTGTGGAAGGGCTGCCTAGGGCAGGTGCTGGCCAGCAAGAGCTTTCAGTGCTAGCCCCTTTGGTGTGGGAGCAGTGGCTGGACGTTTTGAATTTCGGAGCTGGGCTGTGGCTGTGCCGAGAAGGAACGTCCCACTGTGCTGTGGCTAGGAAGCTGAGAGCGCCAGTGCTTGTGGGGCTGTGGAAGGGCTGCCTAGGGCAGGTGCTGGCCAGCAAGAGCTTTCAGTGCTAGCCCCTTTGGTGTGGGAGCAGTGGCTGGACGTTTTGAATTTCGGAGCTGGGCTGTGGCTGTGCCAAGAAGGAACGTCCCCACTGTGCTGTGGCTAGGAAGCTCAGAGCGCCAGTGCTTGTGGGGCTGTGGAAGGGCTGCCTAGGGCAGGTGATGGCCAGCAAGAGCTTTCAGTGCTAGCCCCTTTGGTGTGGGAGCAGTGGCTGGACGTTTTGGAATTTCGGAGCTGGGCTGTGGCTCTGCTGAGAAGGAACGTCCCCACTGTGCTGTGGCTAGGAAGCTCAGAGCGCCAGTGCTTGGTGGGGCTGTGGAAGGGCTGCCTAGGGCAGGTGATGGCCAGCAAGAGCTTTCAGTGCTAGCCCCTTTGGTGTGGGAGCAGTGGCTGGACGTTTTGAATTTCGGAGCTGGGCTGTGGCTGTGCCGAGAAGGAACGTCCCCACTGTGCTGTGGCTAGGAAGCTCAGAGCGCCAGTGCTTGTGGGGCTGTGGAAGGGCTGCCTAGGGCAGGTGCTGGCCAGCAAGAGCTTTCAATGCTAGCCCCTTTGGTGTGGGAGCAGTGGCTGGACGTTTTGAATTTCGGAGCTGGGCTGTGGCTGTGCCGAGAAGGAACGTCCCCACTGTGCTGTGGCTAGGAAGCTCAGAGCGGCAGTGCTTGTGGGGCTGTGGAAGGGCTGCCTAGGGCAGGTGATGGCCAGCAAGAGCTTTCAATGCTAGCCCCTTTGGTGTGGGAGCAGTGGCTGGACGTTTTGAATTTCGGAGCTGGGCTGTGGCTGTGCCGAGAAGGAACGTCCCCACTGTGCTGTGGCTAGGAATCTCAGAGCGCCAGTGCTTGTGGGGCTGTGGAAGGGCTGCCTAGGGAAGGTGATGGCCAGCAAGAGCTTTCAGTGCTAGCCCCTTTGGTGTGGGAGCAGTGGCTGGACGTTTTGAATTTCGGAGCTGGGCTGTGGCTCTGCTGAGAAGGAACGTCCCCACTGTGCTGGGCTAGGAAGCTCAGAGCGCCAGTGCTTGTGGGGCTGTGGAAGGGCTGCCTAGGGCAGGTGCTGGCCAGCAAGAGCTTTCAGTGCTAGCCCCTTTGGTGTGGGAGCAGTGGCTGGACGTTTTGAATTTCGGAGCTGGGCTGTGGCTGTGCCGAGAAGGAACGTCCCCACTGTGCTGTGGCTAGGAAGCTCAGAGCGCCAGTGCTTGTGGGGCTGTGGAAGGGCTGCCTAGGGCAGGTGATGGCCAGCAAGAGCTTTCAGTGCTAGCCCCTTTGGTGTGGGAGCAGTGGCTGGACGTTTTGAATTTCGGAGCTGGGCTGTGGCTCTGCTGAGAAGGAACGTCCCCACTGTGCTGTGGCTAGGAAGCTCAGAGCGCCAGTGCTTGTGGGGCTGTGGAAGGGCTGCCTAGGGCAGGTGCTGGCCAGCAAGAGCTTTCAGTGCTAGCCCCTTTGGTGTGGGAGCAGTGGCTGGACGTTTTGAATTTCGGAGCTGGGCTGTGGCTGTGCCGAGAAGGAACGTCCCCACTGTGCTGTGGCTAGGAAGCTCAGAGCGGCAGTGCTTGTGGGGCTGTGGAAGGGCTGCCTAGGGCAGGTGATGGCCAGCAAGAGCTTTCAATGCTAGCCCCTTTGGTGTGGGAGCAGTGGCTGGACGTTTTGAATTTCGGAGCTGGGCTGTGGCTGTGCCGAGAAGGAACGTCCCCACTGTGCTGTGGCTAGGAAGCCCAGAGCGCCAGTGCTTGTGGGGCTGTGGAAGGCTTCCTAGGGAAGGTGATGGCCAGCAAGAGCTTTCAGTGCTAGCCCCTTTGGTGTGGGAGCAGTGGCTGGACGTTTTGAATTTCGGAGCTGGGCTGTGGCTGTGCCGAGAAGGAATGTCCCCACTGTGCTGTGGGTAGGAAGCTCAGAGCGCCAGTGCTTGTGGGGCTGTGGAAGGGCTGCCTAGGGCAGGTGATGGCCAGCAAGAGCTTTCAGTGCTAGCCCCTTTGGTGTGGGAGCAGTGGCTGGACGTTTTGAATTTCGGAGCTGGGCTGTGGCTGTGCCGAGAAGGAACGTCCCCACTGTGCTGTGGCTAGGAAGCTCAGAGCGCCAGTGCTTGTGGGGCTGTGGAAGGGCTGCCTAGGGCAGGTGCTGGCCAGCAAGAGCTTTCAATGCTAGCCCCTTTGGTGTGGGAGCAGTGGCTGGACGTTTTGAATTTCGGAGCTGGGCTGTGGCTGTGCCGAGAAGGAACGTCCCCACTGTGCTGTGGCTAGGAAGCTCAGAGCGGCAGTGCTTGTGGGGCTGTGGAAGGGCTGCCTAGGGCAGGTGATGGCCAGCAAGAGCTTTCAATGCTAGCCCCTTTGGTGTGGGAGCAGTGGCTGGACGTTTTGAATTTCGGAGCTGGGCTGTGGCTGTGCCGAGAAGGAACGTCCCCACTGTGCTGTGGCTAGGAATCTCAGAGCGCCAGTGCTTGTGGGGCTGTGGAAGGGCTGCCTAGGGAAGGTGATGGCCAGCAAGAGCTTTCAGTGCTAGCCCCTTTGGTGTGGGAGCAGTGGCTGGACGTTTTGAATTTCGGAGCTGGGCTGTGGCTCTGCTGAGAAGGAACGTCCCCACTGTGCTGTGGCTAGGAAGCTCAGAGCGGCAGTGCTTGTGGGGCTGTGGAAGGGCTGCCTAGGGCAGGTGCTGGCCAGCAAGAGCTTTCAGTGCTAGCCCCTTTGGTGTGGGAGCAGTGGCTGGACGTTTTGAATTTCGGAGCTGGGCTGTGGCTGTGCCGAGAAGGAACGTCCCCACTGTGCTGTGGCTAGGAAGCTCAGAGCGCCAGTGCTTGTGGGGCTGTGGAAGGGCTGCCTAGGGCAGGTGCTGGCCAGCAAGAGCTTTCAATGCTAGCCCCTTTGGTGTGGGAGCAGTGGCTGGACGTTTTGAATTTCGGAGCTGGGCTGTGGCTGTGCCGAGAAGGAACGTCCCCACTGTGCTGTGGCTAGGAAGCTCAGAGCGGCAGTGCTTGTGGGGCTGTGGAAGGGCTGCCTAGGGCAGGTGATGGCCAGCAAGAGCTTTCAATGCTAGCCCCTTTGGTGTGGGAGCAGTGGCTGGACGTTTTGAATTTCGGAGCTGGGCTGTGGCTGTGCCGAGAAGGAACGTCCCCACTGTGCTGTGGCTAGGAATCTCAGAGCGCCAGTGCTTGTGGGGCTGTGGAAGGGCTGCCTAGGGAAGGTGATGGCCAGCAAGAGCTTTCAGTGCTAGCCCCTTTGGTGTGGGAGCAGTGGCTGGACGTTTTGAATTTCGGAGCTGGGCTGTGGCTCTGCTGAGAAGGAACGTCCCCACTGTGCTGTGGCTAGGAAGCTCAGAGCGCCAGTGCTTGTGGGGCTGTGGAAGGGCTGCCTAGGGCAGGTGCTGGCCAGCAAGAGCTTTCAGTGCTAGCCCCTTTGGTGTGGGAGCAGTGGCTGGACGTTTTGAATTTCGGAGCTGGGCTGTGGCTGTGCCGAGAAGGAACGTCCCCACTGTGCTGTGGCTAGGAAGCTGAGAGCGCCAGTGCTTGTGGGGCTGTGGAAGGGCTGCCTAGGGCAGGTGCTGGCCAGCAAGAGCTTTCAGTGCTAGCCCCTTTGGTGTGGGAGCAGTGGCTGGACGTTTTGAATTTCGGAGCTGGGCTGTGGCTGTGCCGAGAAGGAACGTCCCCACTGTGCTGTGGCTAGGAAGCTCAGAGCGCCAGTGCTTGTGGGGCTGTGGAAGGGCTGCCTAGGGCAGGTGATGGCCAGCAAGAGCTTTCAGTGCTAGCCCCTTTGGTGTGGGAGCAGTGGCTGGACGTTTTGAATTTCGGAGCTGGGCTGTGGCTGTGCCGAGAAGGAACGTCCCCACTGTGCTGTGGCTAGGAAGCTCAGAGCGCCAGTGCTTGTGGGGCTGTGGAAGGGCTGCCTAGGGCAGGTGATGGCCAGCAAGAGCTTTCAATGCTAGCCCCTTTGGTGTGGGAGCAGTGGCTGGACGTTTTGAATTTCGGAGCTGGGCTGTGGCTGTGCCGAGAAGGAACGTCCCCACTGTGCTGTGGCTAGGAAGCCCAGAGCGCCAGTGCTTGTGGGGCTGTGGAAGGGCTGCCTAGGGAAGGTGATGGCCAGCAAGAGCTTTCAGTGCTAGCCCCTTTGGTGTGGGAGCAGTGGCTGGACGTTTTGAATTTCGGAGCTGGGCTGTGGCTCTGCTGAGAAGGAACGTCCCCACTGTGCTGTGGGTAGGAAGCTCAGAGCGCCAGTGCTTGTGGGGCTGTGGAAGGGCTGCCTAGGGCAGGTGATGGCCAGCAAGAGCTTTCAGTGCTAGCCCCTTTGGTGTGGGAGCAGTGGCTGGACGTTTTGAATTTCGGAGCTGGGCTGTGGCTCTGCTGAGAAGGAACGTCCCCACTGTGCTGTGGCTAGGAAGCTCAGAGCGCCAGTGCTTGTGGGGCTGTGGAAGGGCTGCCTAGGGCAGGTGCTGGCCAGCAAGAGCTTTCAGTGCTAGCCCCTTTGGTGTGGGAGCAGTGGCTGGACGTTTCGAATTTCGGAGCTGGGCTGTGGCTGTGCCGAGAAGGAACGTCCCCACTGTGCTGTGGCTAGGAAGCTCAGAGCGGCAGTGCTTGTGGGGCTGTGGAAGGGCTGCCTAGGGCAGGTGATGGCCAGCAAGAGCTTTCAGTGCTAGCCCCTTTGGTGTGGGAGCAGTGGCTGGACGTTTCGAATTTCGGAGCTGGGCTGTGGCTGTGCTGAGAAGGAACGTCCCCACTGTGCTGTGGCTAGGAAGCTGAGAGCGCCAGTGCTTGTGGGGCTGTGGAAGGGCTGCCTAGGGAAGGTGATGGCCAGCAAGAGCTTTCAGTGCTAGCCCCTTTGGTGTGGGAGCAGTGGCTGGACGTTTTGAATTTCGGAGCTGGGCTGTGGCTGTGCCGAGAAGGAACGTCCCCACTGTGCTGTGGCTAGGAAGCTCAGAGCGGCAGTGCTTGTGGGGCTGTGGAAGGGCTGCCTAGGGAAGGTGATGGCCAGCAAGAGCTTTCAGTGCTAGCCCCTTTGGTGTGGGAGCAGTGGCTGGACGTTTTGAATTTCGGAGCTGGGCTGTGGCTGTGCCGAGAAGGAACGTCCCCACTGTGCTGTGGCTAGGAAGCTGAGAGCGCCAGTGCTTGTGGGGCTGTGGAAGGGCTGCCTAGGGCAGGTGCTGGCCAGCAAGAGCTTTCAATGCTAGCCCCTTTGGTGTGGGAGCAGTGGCTGGACGTTTTGAATTTCGGAGCTGGGCTGTGGCTGTGCCGAGAAGGAACGTCCCCACTGTGCTGTGGCTAGGAAGCTCAGAGCGCCAGTGCTTGTGGGGCTGTGGAAGGGCTGCCTAGGGCAGGTGCTGGCCAGCAAGAGCTTTCAGTGCTAGCCCCTTTGGTGTGGGAGCAGTGGCTGGACGTTTTGAATTTCGGAGCTGGGCTGTGGCTGTGCCGAGAAGGAACGTCCCCACTGTGCTGTGGCTAGGAAGCTGAGAGCGCCAGTGCTTGTGGGGCTGTGGAAGGGCTGCCTAGGGAAGGTGATGGCCAGCAAGAGCTTTCAGTGCTAGCCCCTTTGGTGTGGGAGCAGTGGCTGGACGTTTTGAATTTCGGAGCTGGGCTGTGGCTCTGCTGAGAAGGAACGTCCCCACTGTGCTGTGGCTAGGAAGCTCAGAGCGCCAGTGCTTGTGGGGCTGTGGAAGGGCTGCCTAGGGAAGGTGATGGCCAGCAAGAGCTTTCAGTGCTAGCCCCTTTGGTGTGGGAGCAGTGGCTGGACGTTTTGAATTTCGGAGCTGGGCTGTGGCTGTGCCGAGAAGGAACGTCCCCACTGTGCTGTGGCTAGGAAGCTCAGAGCGGCAGTGCTTGTGGGGCTGTGGAAGGGCTGCCTAGGGCAGGTGATGGCCAGCAAGAGCTTTCAGTGCTAGCCCCTTTGGTGTGGGAGCAGTGGCTGGACGTTTTGAATTTCGGAGCTGGGCTGTGGCTGTGCCGAGAAGGAACGTCCCCACTGTGCTGTGGCTAGGAAGCTCAGAGCGGCAGTGCTTGTGGGGCTGTGGAAGGGCTGCCTAGGGCAGGTGATGGCCAGCAAGAGCTTTCAGTGCTAGCCCCTTTGGTGTGGGAGCAGTGGCTGGACGTTTCGAATTTCGGAGCTGGGCTGTGGCTCTGCTGAGAAGGAACGTCCCCACTGTGCTGTGGCTAGGAAGCTCAGAGCGCCAGTGCTTGTGGGGCTGTGGAAGGGCTGCCTAGGGCAGGTGCTGGCCAGCAAGAGCTTTCAGTGCTAGCCCCTTTGGTGTGGGAGCAGTGGCTGGACGTTTTGAATTTCGGAGCTGGGCTGTGGCTGTGCCGAGAAGGAACGTCCCCACTGTGCTGTGGCTAGGAAGCTCAGAGCGGCAGTGCTTGTGGGGCTGTGGAAGGGCTGCCTAGGGCAGGTGATGGCCAGCAAGAGCTTTCAGTGCTAGCCCCTTTGGTGTGGGAGCAGTGGCTGGACGTTTCGAATTTCGGAGCTGGGCTGTGGCTGTGCTGAGAAGGAACGTCCCCACTGTGCTGTGGCTAGGAAGCTGAGAGCGCCAGTGCTTGTGGGGCTGTGGAAGGGCTGCCTAGGGAAGGTGCTGGCCAGCAAGAGCTTTCAGTGCTAGCCCCTTTGGTGTGGGAGCAGTGGCTGGACGTTTCGAATTTCGGAGCTGGGCTGTGGCTGTGCCGAGAAGGAACGTCCCCACTGTGCTGTGGCTAGGAAGCTCAGAGCGCCAGTGCTTGTGGGGCTGTGGAAGGGCTGCCTAGGGCAGGTGCTGGCCAGCAAGAGCTTTCAGTGCTAGCCCCTTTGGTGTGGGAGCAGTGGCTGGACGTTTTGAATTTCGGAGCTGGGCTGTGGCTGTGCCGAGAAGGAACGTCCCCACTGTGCTGTGGCTAGGAAGCTCAGAGCGCCAGTGCTTGTGGGGCTGTGGAAGGGCTGCCTAGGGCAGGTGATGGCCAGCAAGAGCTTTCAGTGCTAGCCCCTTTGGTGTGGGAGCAGTGGCTGGACGTTTCGAATTTCGGAGCTGGGCTGTGGCTGTGCCGAGAAGGAACGTCCCCACTGTGCTGTGGCTAGGAAGCTGAGAGCGCCAGTGCTTGTGGGGCTGTGGAAGGGCTGCCTAGGGCAGGTGCTGGCCAGCAAGAGCTTTCAGTGCTAGCCCCTTTGGTGTGGGAGCAGTGGCTGGACGTTTTGAATTTCGGAGCTGGGCTGTGGCTCTGCTGAGAAGGAACGTCCCCACTGTGCTGTGGCTAGGAAGCTCAGAGCGCCAGTGCTTGTGGGGCTGTGGAAGGGCTGCCTAGGGCAGGTGCTGGCCAGCAAGAGCTTTCAGTGCTAGCCCCTTTGGTGTGGGAGCAGTGGCTGGACGTTTTGAATTTCGGAGCTGGGCTGTGGCTCTGCTGAGAGGGAACGTCCCCACTGTGCTGTGGCTAGGAAGCTCAGAGCGCCAGTGCTTGTGGGGCTGTGGAAGGGCTGCCTAGGGCAGGTGATGGCCAGCAAGAGCTTTCAGTGCTAGCCCCTTTGGTGTGGGAGCAGTGGCTGGACGTTTCGAATTTCGGAGCTGGGCTGTGGCTGTGCTGAGAAGGAACGTCCCCACTGTGCTGTGGCTAGGAAGCTGAGAGCGCCAGTGCTTGTGGGGCTGTGGAAGGGCTGCCTAGGGCAGGTGATGGCCAGCAAGAGCTTTCAGTGCTAGTCCCTTTGGTGTGGGAGCAGTGGCTGGACGTTTTGAATTTCGGAGCTGGGCTGTGGCTGTGCCGAGAAGGAACGTCCCCACTGTGCTGTGGCTAGGAAGCTCAGAGCGGCAGTGCTTGTGGGGCTGTGGAAGGGCTGCCTAGGGCAGGTGCTGGCCAGCAAGAGCTTTCAGTGCTAGCCCCTTTGGTGTGGGAGCAGTGGCTGGACGTTTTGAATTTCGGAGCTGGGCTGTGGCTGTGCCGAGAAGGAACGTCCCCACTGTGCTGTGGCTAGGAAGCTCAGAGCGGCAGTGCTTGTGGGGCTGTGGAAGGGCTGCCTAGGGCAGGTGCTGGCCAGCAAGAGCTTTCAGTGCTAGCCCCTTTGGTGTGGGAGCAGTGGCTGGACGTTTTGAATTTCGGAGCTGGGCTGTGGCTGTGCCGAGAAGGAACGTCCCCACTGTGCTGTGGCTAGGAAGCTCAGAGCGCCAGTGCTTGTGGGGCTGTGGAAGCGGCTGCCTAGGGCAGGTGATGGCCAGCAAGAGCTTTCAGTGCTAGCCCCTTTGGTGTGGGAGCAGTGGCTGGACGTTTCGAATTTCGGAGCTGGGCTGTGGCTGTGCCGAGAAGGAACGTCCCCACTGTGCTGTGGCTAGGAAGCTCAGAGCGCCAGTGCTTGTGGGGCTGTGGAAGGGCTGCCTAGGGCAGGTGATGGCCAGCAAGAGCTTTCAGTGCTAGCCCCTTTGGTGTGGGAGCAGTGGCTGGACGTTTCGAATTTCGGAGCTGGGCTGTGGCTGTGCCGAGAAGGAACGTCCCACTGTGCTGTGGCTAGGAAGCTGAGAGCGCCAGTGCTTGTGGGCTGTGGAAGGGCTGCCTAGGGCAGGTGCTGGCCAGCAAGAGCTTTCAGTGCTAGCCCCTTTGGTGTGGGAGTAGTGCTGGACGTTTTGAATTTCGGAGCTGGGCTGTGGCTGTGCCGAGAAGGAACGTCCCCACTGTGCTGTGGCTAGGAAGCCCAGAGCGCAGTGCTTGTGGGGCTGTGGAAGGGCTGCCTAGGGAAGGTGATGGCCAGCAAGAGCTTTCAGTGCTAGCCCCTTTGGTGGTGGGAGCAGTGGGGCTGGACGTTTTGAATTTCGGAGCTGGGCTGTGGCTGTGCCGAGAAGGAACGTCCCACTGTGCTGTGGCTAGGAAGCTCAGAGCGGCAGTGCTTGTGGGGCTGTGGAAGGGGCTGCCTAGGGCAGGTGATGGCCAGCAGAGCTTTCAGTGCTAGCCCCTTTGGTGTGGGAGCAGTGGCTGGACGTTTTGAATTTCGGAGCTGGCTGTGGCTGTGCCGAGAAGGAACGTCCCCACTGTGCTGTGGCTAGGAAGGCTCAGAGCGCCAGTGCTTGTGGGGCTGTGGAAGGGCTGCCTAGGGCAGGTGCTGGCCAGCAAGAGCTTTCAGTGCTAGCCCCTTTGGTGTGGGAGCAGTGGCTGGACGTTTTGAATTTCGGAGCTGGGGCTGTGGCTGTGCCGAGAAGGAACGTCCCCACTGTGCTGTGGCTAGGAAGCTCAGAGCGGCAGTGCTTGTGGGGCTGTGGAAGTGCTGCCTAGGGCAGGTGATGGCCAGCAAGAGCTTTCAGTGCTAGCCCTTTGGTGTGGGAGCAGTGGCTGGACGTTTTGAATTTCGGAGCTGGGCTGTGGCTGTGCCGAGAAGGAACGTCCCCACTGTGCTGTGGCTAGGAAGCTCAGAGCGGCAGTGCTTGTGGGGCTGTGGAAGGGCTGCCTAGGGCAGGTGCTGGCAGCAAGAGCTTTCAGTGCCTAGCCCCTTTGGTGTGGGAGCAGTGGCTGGACGTTTTGAATTTCGGAGCTGGGCTGTGGCTGTGCCGAGAAGGAACGTCCCCACTGTGCTGTGGCTAGGAAGCTCAGAGCGCCAGTGCTTGTGGGGCTGTGGAAGGGCTGCCTAGGGCAGGTGCTGGCCAGCAAGAGCTTTCAGTGCTAGCCCCTTTGGTGTGGGAGCAGTGGCTGGACGTTTTGAATTTCGGAGCTGGGCTGTGGCTGTGCCGAGAAGGAACGTCCCCACTGTGCTGTGGCTAGGAAGCTCAGAGCGCCAGTGCTTGTGGGGCTGTGGAAGGGCTGCCTAGGGCAGGTGATGGCCAGCAAGAGCTTTCAGTGCTAGCCCTTTGGTGTGGGAGCAGTGGCTGGACGTTTGAATTTCGGAGCTGGGCTGTGGCTGTGCCGAGAAGGAACGTCCCCACTGTGCTGTGGCTAGGAAGCTCAGAGCGCCAGTGCTTGTGGGGCTGTGGAAGGGCTGCCTAGGGCAGGTGCTGGCCAGCAAGAGCTTTCAGTGCTAGCCCCTTTGGTGTGGGAGCAGTGGCTGGACGTTTTGAATTTCGGAGCTGGGCTGTGGCTGTGCCGAGAGGAACGTCCCCACTGTGCTGTGGCTAGGAAGCTCAGAGCGCCAGTGCTTGTGGGGCTGTGGAAGGGCCTGCCTAGGGCAGGTGATGGCCAGCAAGAGCTTTCAGTGCTAGCCCCTTTGGTGTGGGAGCAGTGGCTGGACGTTTCGAATTTCGGAGCTGGGCTGTGGCTGTGCCGAGAAGGAACGTCCCCACTGTGCTGTGGCTAGGAAGCTCAGAGCGCCAGTGCTTGTGGGGCTGTGGGAAGGGCTGCCTAGGGCAGGTGCTGGCCAGCAAGAGCTTTCAGTGCTAGCCCCTTTGGTGTGGGAGCAGTGGCTGGACGTTTCGAATTTCGGAGCTGGGCTGTGGCTGTGCCGAGAAGGAACGTCCCCACTGTGCTGTGGCTAGGAAGCTCAGAGCGCCAGTGCTTGTGGGGCTGTGGAAGGGCTGCCTAGGGCAGGTGCTGGCCAGCAAGAGCTTTCAGTGCTAGCCCCTTTGGTGTGGGAGCAGTGGCTGGACGTTTCGAATTTCGGAGCTGGGCTGTGGCTGTGCCGAGAAGGAACGTCCCCACTGTGCTGTGGCTAGGAAGCTCAGAGCGCCAGTGCTTGTGGGGCTGTGGAAGGGCTGCCTAGGGAAGGTGATGGCCAGCAAGAGCTTTCAGTGCTAGCCCCTTTGGTGTGGGAGCAGTGGCTGGACGTTTGAATTTCGGAGCTGGGCTGTGGCTGTGCCGAGAAGGAACGTCCCCACTGTGCTGTGGCTAGGAAGCTCAGAGTGCCAGTGCTTGTGGGGCTGTGGAAGGGCTGCCTAGGGAAGGTGATGGCCAGCAGGAGCTTTCAGTGCTAGCCCTTTGGTGTGGGAGCAGTGGCTGGACGTTTTGAATTTCGGAGCTGGGCTGTGGCTGTGCCGAGAAGGAACGTCCCCACTGTGCTGTGGCTAGGAAGCCCAGAGCGCCAGTGCTTGTGGGGCTGTGGAAGGGCTGCCTAGGGCAGGTGCTGGCCAGCAAGAGCTTTCAGTGCTAGCCCTTTGGTGTGGGAGCAGTGGCTGGACGTTTTGAATTTTCGGAGCTGGGCTGTGGCTGTGCCGAGAAGGAACGTCCCCACTGTGCTGTGGCTAGGAAGCTCAGAGCGGCAGTGCTTGTGGGGCTGTGGAAGGGCTGCCTAGGGAAGGTGATGGCCAGCAAGAGCTTTCAGTGCTAGCCCCTTTGGTGTGGGAGCAGTGGCTGGACGTTTTGAATTTCGGAGCTGGGCTGTGGCTGTGCCGAGAAGGAACGTCCCCACTGTGCTGTGGCTAGGAAGCTCAGAGCGCCAGTGCTTGTGGGGCTGTGGAAGGGCTGCCTAGGGCAGGTGATGGCCAGCAAGAGCTTTCAGTGCTAGCCCCTTTGGTGTGGGAGCAGTGGCTGGACGTTTTGAATTTCGGAGCTGGGCTGTGGCTGTGCCGAGAAGGAACGTCCCCACTGTGCTGTGGCTAGGAAGCTGGAGAGCGCCAGTGCTTGTGGGGCTGTGGAAGGGCTGCCTAGGGCAGGTGCTGGCCAGCAAGAGCTTTCAGTGCTAGCCCCTTTGGTGGGGAGCAGTGGCTGACGTTTTGAATTTCGGAGCTGGGCTGTGGCTGTGCCGAGAAGGAACGTCCCCACTGTGCTGTGGCTAGGAAGCTCAGAGCGCCAGTGCTTGTGGGGCTGTGGAAGGGCTGCCTAGGGCAGGTGCTGGCCAGCAAGAGCTTTCAGTGCTAGCCCCTTTGGTGTGGGAGCAGTGGCTGGACGTTTTGAATTTCGGAGCTGGGCTGTGGCTGTGCCGAGAAGGAACGTCCCCACTGTGCTGTGGCTAGGGAAGCTCAGAGCGCCAGTGCTTGTGGGGCTGTGGAAGGGCTGCCTAGGGCAGGTGCTGGCCAGCAAGAGCTTTCAGTGCTAGCCCTTTGGTGTGGAGCAGTGGCTGGACGTTTTGAATTTCGGAGCTGGGCTGTGGCTGTGCCGAGAAGGAACGTCCCCACTGTGCTGTGGCTAGGAAGCTCAGAGCGCAGTGCTTGTGGGGCTGTGGAAGGGCTGCCTAGGGAAGGTGCTGGCCAGCAAGAGCTTTCAGTGCTAGCCCCTTTGGTGTGGGAGCAGTGGCTGGACGTTTTGAATTTCGGAGCTGGGCTGTGGCTGTGCCGAGAAGGACGTCCCCACTGTGCTGTGGGCTAGGAAGCTCAGAGCGGCAGTGCTTGTGGGGCTGTGGAAGGGCTGCCTAGGGCAGGTGATGGCCAGCAAGAGCTTTCAGTGCTAGCCCCTTTGGTGTGGGAGCAGTGGCTGGACGTTTTGAATTTCGGAGCTGGGCTGTGGCTGTGCCGAGAAGGAACGTCCCCACTGTGCTGTGGCTAGGAAGCTCAGAGCGCCAGTGCTTGTGGGGCTGTGGAAGGGCTGCCTAGGGCAGGTGATGGCCAGCAAGAGCTTTCAGTGCTAGCCCCTTTGGTGTGGGAGCAGTGGCTGGACGTTTTGAATTTCGGAGCTGGGCTGTGGCTGTGCTGAGAAGGAACGTCCCCACTGTGCTGTGGCTAGGAAGCTCAGAGCGCCAGTGCTTGTGGGGCTGTGGAAGGGCTGCCTAGGGCAGGTGCTGGCCAGCAAGAGCTTTCAGTGCTAGCCCCTTTGGTGTGGGAGCAGTGGCTGGACGTTTTGAATTTCGGAGCTGGGCTGTGGCTGTGCCGAGAAGGAACATCCCCACTGTGCTGTGGCTAGGAAGCTCAGAGCGGCAGTGCTTGTGGGGCTGTGGAAGGGCTGCCTAGGGAAGGTGATGGCCAGCAAGAGCTTTCAATGCTAGCCCCTTTGGTGTGGGAGCAGTGGCTGGACGTTTTGAATTTCGGAGCTGGGCTGTGGCTGTGCTGAGAAGGAACGTCCCCACTGTGCTGTGGCTAGGAAGCCCAGAGCGCCAGTGCTTGTGGGGCTGTGGAAGGGCTGCCTAGGGAAGGTGATGGCCAGCAAGAGCTTTCAGTGCTAGCCCCTTTGGTGTGGGAGCAGTGGCTGGACGTTTGAATTTCGGAGCTGGGCTGTGGCTGTGCCGAGAAGGAACGTCCCGACTGTGCTGTGGCTAGGAAGCTCAGAGCGGCAGTGCTTGTGGGGCTGTGGAAGGGCTGCCTAGGGCAGGTGATGGCCAGCAAGAGCTTTCAGTGCTAGCCCCTTTGGTGTGGGAGCAGTGGCTGACGTTTTGAATTTCGGAGCTGGGCTGTGGCTGTGCCGAGAAGGAACGTCCCCACTGTGCTGTGGCTAGGAAGGTCAGAGCGCCAGTGCTTGTGGGGCTGTGGAAGGGCTGCCTAGGGCAGGTGCTGGCCAGCAAGAGCTTTCAGTGCTAGCCCCTTTGGTGTGGGAGCAGTGGCTGGACGTTTTGAATTTCGGAGCTGGCTGTGGCTGTGCCGAGAAGGAACGTCCCACTGTGCTGTGGCTAGGAAGCTCAGAGCGCCAGTGCTTGTGGGGCTGTGGAAGTGCTGCCTAGGGCAGGTGATGGCCAGCAAGAGCTTTCAGTGCTAGCCCCTTTGGTGTGGGAGCAGTGGCTGGACGTTTTGAATTTCGGAGCTGGGCTGTGGCTGTGCCGAGAAGGAACGTCCCCACTGTGCTGTGGCTAGGAAGCTCAGAGCGCCAGTGCTTGTGGGGCTGTGGAAGGGCTGCCTAGGGCAGGTGCTGGCCAGCAAGAGCTTTCAGTGCTAGCCCCTTTGTGTGGGAGCAGTGGCTGGACGTTTCGAATTTCGGAGCTGGGCTGTGGCTGTGCCGAGAAGGAACGTCCCCCACTGTGCTGTGGCTAGGAGCTCAGAGCGCCAGTGCTTGTGGGGCTGTGGAAGGGCTGCCTAGGGCAGTGCTGGCCAGCAAGAGCTTTCAGTGCTAGCCCCTTTGGTGTGGAGCAGTGGCTGGACGTTTCGAATTTCGGAGCTGGGCTGTGGCTGTGCCGAGAAGGAACGTCCCCACTGTGCTGTGGCTAGGAAGCTCAGAGCGCCAGTGCTTGTGGGGCTGTGGAAGGGCTGCCTAGGGAAGGTGATGGCCAGCAAGAGCTTTCAGTGCTAGCCCCTTTGGTGTGGGAGCAGTGGCTGGACGTTTTGAATTTCGGAGCTGGGCTGTGGCTGTGCCGAGAAGGAACGTCCCCACTGTGCTGTGGCTAGGAAGCTCAGAGTGCCAGTGCTTGTGGGGCTGTGGAAGGGCTGCCTAGGGAAGGTGATGGCCAGCAGGAGCTTTCAGTGCTAGCCCCTTTGGTGGGGAGCAGTGGCTGGACGTTTTGAATTTCGGAGCTGGGCTGTGGCTGTGCCGAGAAGGAACGTCCCCACTGTGCTGTGGCTAGGAAGCTGAGAGCGCCAGTGCTTGTGGGGCTGTGGAAGGGCTGCCTAGGCAGGTGCTGGCCAGCAAGAGCTTTCAGTGCTAGGCCCCTTTGGTGTGGGAGCAGTGGCTGGACGTTTTGAATTCGGAGCTGGGCTGTGGCTGTGCCGAGAAGGAACGTCCCCACTGTGCTGTGGCTAGGAAGCTCAGAGCGCCAGTGCTTGTGGGGCTGTGGAGGGCTGCCTAGGGCAGGTGCTGGCCAGCAAGAGCTTTCAGTGCTAGCCCCTTTGGTGTGGGAGCAGTGGCTGGACGTTTCGAATTTCGGAGCTGGGCTCTGGCTGTGCCGAGAAGGATCGTCCCCACTGTGCTGTGGCTAGGAAGCTCAGAGCGCCAGTGCTTGTGGGGCTGTGGAAGGGCTGCCTAGGCGGTGCTGGCCAGCAAGAGCTTTCAGTGCTAGCCCCTTTGGTGTGGGAGAGTGGCTGGACGTTTTGAATTTCGGAGCTGGGCTGTGGCTGTGCCGAGAAGGAACGTCCCCACTGTGCTGTGGCTAGGAAGCTCAGAGCGGCAGTGCTTGTGGGGCTGTGGAAGGGCTGCCTAGGGAAGGTGCTGGCCAGCAAGAGCTTTCAGTGCTAGCCCTTTGGTGTGGGAGCAGTGGCTGGACGTTTTGAATTTCGGAGCTGGGCTGTGGCTGTGCCGAGAAGGAACGTCCCCACTGTGCTGTGGCTAGGAAGCTCAGAGCGGCAGTGCTTGTGGGGCTGTGGAAGGGCTGCCTAGGGCAGGTGATGGCCAGCAAGAGCTTTAAGTGCTAGCCCCTTTGGTGTGGGAGCAGTGGCTGGACGTTTTGAATTTCGGAGCTGGGGCTGTGGCTGTGCCGAGAAGGAACGTCCCCACTGTGCTGTGGCTAGGAAGCTCAGAGCGCCAGTGCTTGTGGGGCTGTGGAAGGGCTGCCTAGGGCAGGTGATGGCCAGCAAGAGCTTTCAGTGCTAGCCCCTTTGGTGTGGGAGCAGTGGCTGGACGTTTTGAATTTCGGAGCTGGGCTCTGGCTGTGCTGAGAAGGAACGTCCCCACTGTGCTGTGGCTAGGAAGCTCAGAGCGCCAGTGCTTGTGGGGCTGTGGAAGGGCTGCCTAGGGCAGGTGATGGCCAGCAAGAGCTTTCAGTGCTAGCCCCTTTGGTGTGGGAGCAGTGGCTGGACGTTTGAATTTCGGAGCTGGGCTGTGGCTGTGCCGAGAAGGAACATCCCCACTGTGCTGTGGCTAGGAAGCTCAGAGCGCCAGTGCTTGTGGGGCTGTGGAAGGGCTGCCTAGGGCAGGTGATGGCAGCAAGAGCTTCAATGCTAGCCCCCTTTGGTGTGGGAGCAGTGGCTGGACGTTTTGAATTTCGGAGCTGGGCTGTGGCTGTGCTGAGAAGGAACGTCCCCACTGTGCTGTGGCTAGGAAGCCCAGAGCGCCAGTGCTTGTGGGGCTGTGGAAGGGCTGCCTAGGGAAGGTGATGGCCAGCAAGAGCTTTCAGTGCTAGCCCCTTTGGTGTGGGAGCAGGGGCTGGACGTTTTGAATTTCGGAGCTGGGCTGTGGCTGTGCCGAGAAGGAACGTCCCGACTGTGCTGTGGCTAGGAAGCTCAGAGCGGCAGTGCTTGTGGGGCTGTGGAAGGGCTGCCTAGGGCAGGTGATGGCCAGCAAGAGCTTTCAGTGCTAGCCCCTTTGGTGTGGGAGCAGTGGCTGACGTTTTGAATTTTGGGAGCTGGGCTGTGGCTGTGCCGAGAAGGAAAGTCCCCACTGTGCTGTGGCTAGGAAGGTCAGAGCGCCAGTGCTTGTGGGGCTGTGGAAGGGCTGCCTAGGGCAGGTGCTGGCCAGCAAGAGCTTTCAGTGCTAGCCCCTTTGGTGTGGGAGCAGTGGCTGGACGTTTTGAATTTCGGAGCTGGGCTGTGGCTGTGCCGAGAAGGAACTCCCCACTGTGCTGTGCTTAGGAAGCTCAGAGCGCCAGTGCTTGTGGGGCTGTGGAAGGGCTGCCTAGGGCAGGTGATGGCCAGCAAGAGCTTTCAGTGCTAGCCCCTTTGGTGTGGGAGCAGTGGCTGGACGTTTTGAATTTTCGGAGCTGGGCTGTGGCTGTGCCGAGAAGGAACGTCCCCACTGTGCTGTGGCTAGGAAGCTCAGAGCGCCAGTGCTTGTGGGGCTGTGGAAGGGCTGCCTAGGGCAGGTGCTGGCCAGCAAGAGCTTTCAGTGCTAGCCCCTTTGGTGTGGAGCAGTGGCTGGACGTTTCGAATTTCGGAGCTGGGCTGTGGCTGTGCCGAGAAGGAACGTCCCCACTGTGCTGTGGCTAGGAAGCTCAGAGCGCCAGTGCTTGTGGGGCTGTGGAAGGGCTGCCTAGGGCAGGTGCTGGCCGCAAGATCTTTCAGTGCTAGCCCCTTTGGTGTTGGGAGCAGTGGCTGGACGTTTCGATATTTCGGTAGCCTGGGCTGTGGCTGTTGCCGAGAAGA
>NW_027472211.1:57500-59894 GCF_965638725.1 Aptenodytes patagonicus | reverse complement strand
GAAGGTCAGGGAAGGTCAAGGAAGGTCAGTGACAGGAACGTCGGGGAAGGTTCGGGAAGGGAAGGGAAGGTCGGGGAAGGTCGGGGAAGGTCGGGGAAGGTCGGGGAAGGGAAGGGAAGGGAAGGGAAGGGAAGGGAAGGGAAGGGAAGGGAAGGGAAGGGAAGGGAAGGGAAGGGAAGGGAAGGGAAGGTCAAGGAAGGGCAGTGACGGCAAGGTCTGGGAAGGTCGGGGAAGGGAAGGTTGGGGAAGGGAAGGGAAGGGAAGGAAAGGGAAGGGAAGGGAAGGGAAGGGAAGGGAAGGGAAGGGAAGGGAAGGGAAGGGAAGGGAAGGAAGGGAAGGGAAGGGAAGGGAAGGGAAGGGAAGGGAAGGGAAGGGAAGGGAAGGGAAGGGAAGGGAAGGGAAGGGAAGGGCAGTGACGGCAAGGTCTGGGAAGGTCGGGGAAGGGAAGGGAAGGTCGGGGAAGGTCGGGGAAGGGAAGGGAAGGGAAGGGAAGGGAAGGGAAGGGAAGGGAAGGGAAGGGAAGGGAAGGGAAGGGAAGGGAAGGGAAGGGAAGGGAAGGGAAGGGAAGGAAGGGAAGGGAAATCAGGGAAGGTCAGGGAATGGAAGGTCGGGGAAGGTCAGGGAAGGCAAGGTCAGGGAAGGTCAAGGAAGGTCATGTAAGGCAAGGTTAAGGAAGGTCAGGTAAGGTCAAGGAAGGTCAGGTAAGGTCAAGGAAGGTCAGTGGCGGGAAGGTCGGGGAAGTTCGGAAAAGGTCGGGGAAGGTCAGGGAAGGTGAAGGAACGTCAAGGAAGGTCAGGTAAGGTCAAGGACGGTCAGTGACGGGAAGCTCAGGGAAGGTCGGCGAAGTTCGGAAAACGTCGGGGAAGGTCAGGGAAGGGAAGGGAAGGGAAGGGAAGGGAAATCAGGGAAGGTCAGGGAATGGAAGGTCGGGGAAGCTCAGGGAAGGCAAGGTCAGGGAAGGTCAAGGAATGTCATGTAAGGTAAGGTCAAGGAACGTCAGGTAAGGTCAAGGAAGGTCAGGTAAGGTCAAGGAAGGTCAGTGACGGGAAGGTCGGGGAAGTTCGGAAAAGGTCGGGGAAGGTCAGGGAAGGGAAGGGAAATCAGGGAAGGTCGGGGAAGGTCAGGGAAGGCAAGGTCAGGGAAGGTCAGGAAAGGTCATGGAAGGTCAAGGAAGGTCAGGTAAGGTCAAGGAAGGTCAGTGACGGGAAGGTCAGGGAGGTCGGGGAAGGGAAGGGAAGGGAAGGGAAGGGAAGGGAAGGGAAGGGAAGGGAAGGGAAGGGAAGGGAAGGGAAGGGAAGGGAAGGGAAGGGAAGGGAAGGGAAGGGAAGGGAAGGGAAGGGAAGGGAAGGGAAGGGAAGGGAAGGGAAGGGAAGGGAAGGGAAGGGAAGGGAAGGGAAGGGAAGGGAAGGGAAGGGAAAGTCAGGGAAGGCAAGGTCAGGGAAGGTCAAGGAAGGTCATGTAAGGTAAGGTCAAGGAAGGTCAGGTAAGGTCAAGGAAGGTCAGGTAAGGTCAAGGAAGGTCAGTGACGGGAAGGTCGGGGAAGGGAAGGGAAGGGAAGGGAAGGGAAGGGAAGGGAAGGGAAGGGAAGGGAAGGGAAGGGAAGGGAAGGGAAGGGAAGGGAAGGGAAGGGAAGGGAAGGGAAGGGAATGTCAAGGAAGGTCAGGTAAGGTCAAGGAAGGTCAGTGAAGGTCAGTGACAGGAAGGTCGGGGAAGGTCGGGGAAGGCAAGGTCAGGGAAGGGAAGGGAAGGTTAGGAAAGGTCAAGGAAGGTGAAGGAAGGTCAGGTAAGGTCAAGGAAGGTCAGTGACGGGAAGGTCGGGGAAGGTCGGGGAAGGTCGGGGAAGGTCGGGGAAGGTCGGGGAAGGTCGGGGAAGGGAAGGGAAGGGAAGGGAAGGGAAGGGAAGGGAACGGAAGGGAAGGGAAGGGAAAGGAAGGGAAGGTCAAGGAAGGGCAGTGACGGAAAGGTCTGGGAAGGTCGGGAAAGGGAAGGGAAGGGAAGGGAAAATCAGGGAAGGGAAGGTCAAGGAAGGTCAGGTAAGGTCAAGGAAGGTCAGGGAAGGTCGAGGAAGGTCAGGTAAGGTCAAGGAAGGTCAGTGACAGGAAGGTCAGGGAAGGTCGGGGAAGGTCAGGGAAGGCAAGATCAGGGAAGGGAAGGGAAGGGAAGGTCAGGGAAGGGAAGGGAATGGAAAGTCGGGAAAGTCAGGGAAGGGAAGGTCAGGGAAGGTCAAGGAAGGTCAAGGAAGGTCAGGGAAGGTCAAGGAAGGTCAGTGACAGGAAGGTCGGGGAAGGTCGGGGAAGGGAAGGGAAGGTCGGCGAAGGTTAGGGAAGGGAAGGTCGGGGAAGGGAAGGGAAGGGAAGGGAAGGGAAGGGAAGGGAAGGGAAGGGAAGGGAAGGG
>NW_027472211.1:0-52500 GCF_965638725.1 Aptenodytes patagonicus | reverse complement strand
AGGGAAGGGAAGGGAAGGGAAGGGAAGGGAAGGGAAGGGAAGGGAAGGGAAGGGAAGGGAAGGGAAGGTCAAGGAAGGGCAGTGACGGAAAGGTCTGGGAAGGTCGGGGAAGGGAAGGGAAGGTTGGGGAAGGTCGGGAAAGGGAAGGGAAGGGAAGGGAAAGTCAGGGAAGTGAAGGTCAAGGAAGGTCAGGTAAGGTCAAGGAAGGTCAGGGAAGGTCGAGGAAGGTCAGGTAAGGTCAAGGAAGGTCAGTGACAGGAAGGTCAGGGAAGGTCGGGGAAGGTCAGGGAAGGCAAGATCAGGGAAGGGAAGGGAAGGGAAGGTCAGGGAAGGGAAGGGAATGGAAAGTCGGGGAAAGTCAGGGAAGGGAAGGTCAGGGAAGGTCAAGGAAGGTCAAGGAAGGTCAGGTAAGGTCAAGGAAGGTCAGGGAAGGTCAAGGAAGGTCAGTGACAGGAAGGTCGGGGAAGGTCGGGGAAGGGAAGGGAAGGTCGGCGAAGGTTAGGGAAGGGAAGGGAAGGGAAGGGAAGGGAAGGGAAGGGAAGGGAAGGGAAGGGAAGGGAAGGGAAGGGAAGGTCAAGGAAGGTCAGTGACAGGAAGGTCAAGGAAGGTCGGGGAAGGTCAGGGAAGACAAGATCAGGGAAGGGAAGGGAAGGGAAGGTCAGGGAAGGGAAGGGAATGGAAAGTCGGGGAAAGTCAGGGAAGGGAAGGTCAAGGAAGGTCAAGGAAGGTCAAGGAAGGTCAGGTAAGGTCAGGTAAAGGTCAAGGAAGGTCAGTGACGGGAAGGTCAGAGAAGGTCGGGGAAGGTCGGGGAAGGTCGGGGAAGGTCGGGGAAGGTCGGGGAAGGGAAGGGAAGGGAAGGGAAGGGAAGGGGAAGGGAAGGGAAGGGAAGGGAAGGGAAGGGAAGGGAAGGGAAGGAATGGAAGGGAAGGGAAGGGAAGGGAAGGGAAGGTCAGTGACAGGAAGGTCGGGAAAGGTCGGGGAAGGGACGGGAAGGTCGGGGAAGGTCGGGGAAGGTCGGGGAAGGGAAGGGAAGGGAAGGGAAGGGAAGGGAAGGGAAGGGAAGGGAAGGTAAGGTAAGGGAAGGGAAGGGAAGGGAAGGGAAGGGAAGGGAAGGGAAGGGAAGGGAAATCAGGGAAGCTCAGGGAATGGAAGGTCGGGGAAGGTCAGCGAAGGCAAGGTCAGGGAAGGTCAAGGAAGGTCATGTAAGGCAAGGTCAAGGAAGGTCAGGTAAGGTCAAGGAAGGTCAGGTAAGGTCAAGGAAGGTCAGTGACAGGAAGGTCAGGGAAGGTCGGGGAAGTTCTGATAAGGTCGGGGAAAGTCAGGGAAGGGAAGGGAAAGGAAGGGAAATCGGGGAAGGTCAGGGAATGGAAGGTCGGGGAAGCTCAGGGAAGGCAATGTCACCGAAGGTCAGGGAAGGTCAAGGAAGGTCAAGGAAGGTCAGGTAAGGTCAAGGAAGGTCACTGACGGGTAGGTCAGGGAAGTTCGGGGAAGGTCAGGGAAGGCAAGGTCAGGGAAGGGAAGGTTAGGGAAGGTCAAGGAAGGTGAAGGAAAGTCTGGTAAGGTCAAGGAAGGTCAGTGACGGGAAGGTCGGGGAAGGGAAGGGAAGGGAAGGGAAGGGAAGGGAAGGGAAGGGAAGGGAAGGGAAGGGAAGGGAAGGGAAGGGAAGGGAAGGGAAGGGAAGGGAAGGGAAGGGAAGGGAAGGGAAGGGAAGGGAAGGGAAGGGAAGGGAAGGGAAAGGAAGGTCAAGGAAGGGCAGTGACGGGAAGGTCTGGGAAGGTCGGGGAAGGGAAGGGAAGGTTGGGGAAGGTCGGGAAAGGGAAGGGAAAGTCAGGGAAGGGAAGGTCAGGTAAGGTCAAGGAAGGTCAGGTAAGGTCAAGGAAGGTCAGGGAAGGTCAAGGAAGGTCAGTGACAGGAAGGTCAGGGAAGGTCGGGGAAGGTCAGGGAAGGCAAGATCAGGGAAGGGAAGGGAAGGGAAGGTCATGGAAGGGAAGGGAATGGAAAGTCGGGGAAAGTCAGGGAAGGGAAGGTCAAGGAAGGTCAAGAAGGTCAAGGAAGGTCAGGTAAGGTCAAGGAAGGTCAGGGAAGGTCAAGGAAGGTCAGTGACAGGAAGGTCGGGGAAGGTCGGGGAAGGGAAGGAAAGGTCGGCGAAGGAAAGGGAAGGGAAGGGAAGGGAAGGGAAGGGAAGGGAAGGGAAGGGAAGGGAAGGGAAGGGAAGAGAAGGGAAGGGAAGGGAAGGGAAGGGAAGGGAAGGGAAGGGAAGGGAAGGGAAGGGAAGGGAAGGGAAGGGAAGGGAAGGGAAGGGAAGGGAAGGGAAGGGAAGGGAAGGGAAGGGAAGGGAAGGGAAGGGAAGGGAAGGGAAGGGAAGGGAAGGGAAGGGAAGGGAAGGGAAGGGAAGGGAAGGGAAGGGAAGGGAAGGGAAGGGAAGGGAAGGGAAGGGAAGGTCGGGGAAGGGAAGGGAACGTTGGGGAATGTCAGGGAAGGGAAATGAAGGGAAGGGAAGGGAAGGGAAGGGAGGGGAAGGGAAGGGAAGGGAAGGGAAGGGAAGGGAAGGGAAGGGAAGGGAAGGGAAGGGAAGGGAAGGGAAGGGAAGGGAAGGGAAGGGAAGGGAAATCAGGAAAGGTCAGGGAATGGAAGGTCAGGGAAGGCAAGGTCAGGGAAGGTCAAGGAAGGTCATGTAAGGTAAGGTCAAGGAAGGTCAGGTAAGGTCAAGGAAGGTCAGGTAAGGTCAAGGAAGGTCAGTGACGGGATGGTCAGGGAAGGTCGGGGAAGGTCAGGGAAGGTCAGGGAAGGTCAGGGAAGGGAAGGGAAGGGAAGGGAAGGGAAGGGAAGGGAAGGGAAGGGAAGGGAAGGGAAGGGAAGGGAAGGGAAGGGAAGGGAAATCAGGGAAGCTCAGGGAATGGAAGGTCGGGGAAGGTCAGCGAAGGCAAGGTCAGGGAAGGTCAAGGAAGGTCATGTAAGGCAAGGTCAAGGAAGGTCAGGTAAGGTCAAGGAAGGTCAGGTAAAGTCAAGGAAGGTCAGTGACAGGAAGGTCAGGGAAGGTCGGGGAAGTTCTGATAAGGTCGGGGAAAGTCAGGGAAGGGAAGGGAAAGGAAGGGAAATCGGGGAAGGTCAGGGAATGGAAGGTCGGGGAAGGTCAGGGAAGGCAATGTCACCGAAGGTCAGGGAAGGTCAAGGAAGGTCAAGGAAGGTCAGGTAAGGTCAAGGAAGGTCACTGACGGGTAGGTCAGGGAAGTTCGGGGAAGGTCAGGGAAGGCAAGGTCAGGGAAGGGAAGGTTAGGGAAGGTCAAGGAAGGTGAAGGAAAGTCAGGTAAGGTCAAGGAAGGTCAGTGACGGGAAGGTCGGGGAAGGGAAGGGAAGGGAAGGGAAGGGAAGGGAAGGGAAGGGAAGGGAAGGGAAGGGAAGGGAAGGGAAGGGAAGGGAAGGGAAGGGAAGGGAAGGGAAGGGAAGGGAAGGGAAGGGAAGGGAAGGGAAGGGAAGGGAAGGGAAGGGAAGGGAGGGGAAGGGAAAGGAAGGTCAAGGAAGGGCAGTGACGGGAAGGTCTGGGAAGGTCGGGGAAGGGAAGGGAAGGTTGGGGAAGGTCGGGAAAGGGAAGTGAAAGTCAGGGAAGGGAAGGTCAGGTAAGGTCAAGGAAGGTCAGGTAAGGTCAAGGAAGGTCAGGGAAGGTCAAGGAAGGTCAGTGACAGGAAGGTCAGGGAAGGTCGGGGAAGGTCAGGGAAGGCAAGATCAGGGAAGGGAAGGGAAGGGAAGGTCATGGAAGGGAAGGGAATGGAAAGTCGGGGAAAGTCAGGGAAGGGAAGGTCAAGGAAGGTCAAGAAGGTCAAGGAAGGTCAGGTAAGGTCAAGGAAGGTCAGGGAAGGTCAAGGAAGGTCAGTGACAGGAAGGTCGGGGAAGGTCGGGGAAGGGAAGGAAAGGTCGGCGAAGGAAAGGGAAGGGAAGGGAAGGGAAGGGAAGGGAAGGGAAGGGAAGGGAAGGGAAGGGAAGGGAAGGGAAGGGAAGGGAAGGGAAGGGAAGGGAAGAGAAGGGAAGGGAAGGGAAGGGAAGGGAAGGGAAGGGAAGGGAAGGGAAGGGAAGGGAAGGGAAGGGAAGGGAAGGGAAGGGAAGGGAAGGGAAGGGAAGGGAAGGGAAGGGAAGGGAAGGGAAGGGAAGGGAAGGGAAGGGAAGGGAAGGGAAGGGAAGGGAAGGGAAGGGAAGGGAAGGGAAGGGAAGGGAAGGGAAGGGAAGGGAAGGGAAGGTCGGGGAAGGGAAGGGAACGTTGGGGAATGTCAGGGAAGGGAAATGAAGGGAAGGGAAGGGAAGGGAAGGGAGGGGAAGGGAAGGGAAGGGAAGGGAAGGGAAGGGAAGGGAAGGGAAGGGAAGGGAAGGGAAGGGAAGGGAAGGGAAGGGAAATCAGGAAAGGTCAGGGAATGGAAGGTCAGGGAAGGCAAGGTCAGGGAAGGTCAAGGAAGGTCATGTAAGGTAAGGTCAAGGAAGGTCAGGTAAGGTCAAGGAAGGTCAGGTAAGGTCAAGGAAGGTCAGTGACGGGATGGTCAGGGAAGGTCGGGGAAGGTCAGGGAAGGGAAGGGAAGGGAAGGGAAGGGAAGGGAAGGGAAGGGAAGGGAAGGGAAGGGAAGGGAAGGGAAGGGAAGGGAAGGGAAGGGAAGGGAAGGGAAATCAGGGAAGCTCAGGGAATGGAAGGTCGGGGAAGGTCAGCGAAGGCAAGGTCAGGGAAGGTCAAGGAAGGTCATGTAAGGCAAGGTCAAGGAAGGTCAGGTAAGGTCAAGGAAGGTCAGGTAAGGTCAAGGAAGGTCAGTGACAGGAAGGTCAGGGAAGGTCGGGGAAGTTCTGATAAGGTCGGGGAAAGTCAGGGAAGGGAAGGGAAAGGAAGGGAAATCGGGGAAGGTCAGGGAATGGAAGGTCGGGGAAGGTCAGGGAAGGCAATGTCACCGAAGGTCAGGGAAGGTCAAGGAAGGTCAAGGAAGGTCAGGTAAGGTCAAGGAAGGTCACTGACGGGTAGGTCAGGGAAGTTCGGGGAAGGTCAGGGAAGGCAAGGTCAGGGAAGGGAAGGTTAGGGAAGGTCAAGGAAGGTGAAGGAAAGTCAGGTAAGGTCAAGGAAGGTCAGTGACGGGAAGGTCGGGGAAGGGAAGGGAAGGGAAGGGAAGGGAAGGGAAGGGAAGGGAAGGGAAGGGAAGGGAAGGGAAGGGAAGGGAAGGGAAGGGAAGGGAAGGGAAGGGAAGGGAAGGGAAGGTCAAGGAAGGGCAGTGACGGAAAGGTCTGGGAAGGTCGGGGAAGGGAAGGGAACGTTGGGGAATGTCAGGGAAGGGAAATGAAGGGAAGGGAAGGGAAGGGAAGGGAAGGGAAGGGAAGGGAGGGAAAGGGAAGGGAAGGGAAGGGAAGGGAAGGGAAGGGAAATCAGGAAAGGTCAGGGAATGGAAGGTCAGGGAAGGCAAGGTCAGGGAAGGTCAAGGAAGGTCATGTAAGGTAAGGTCAAGGAAGGTCAGGTAAGGTCAAGGAAGGTCAGGTAAGGTCAAGGAAGGTCAGTGACGGGATGGTCAGGGAAGGTCGGGGAAGGTCAGGGAAGGGAAGGTCAGGGAAGGGAAGGGAAGGGAAGGGAAGGGAAGGGAAGGGAAGACCAAGGAAGGTCAGGGAAGGGATGGGAATGGGAAGTCAGGGAAATTCAGGGAAGGGAAGGGAACGTCAGGGAAGGTCAAGGAAGGTCAGGTAAGGTCAAGGAAGGTCAGGGAAGCTCAAGGAAAGTCAGTGACGGGAAGGGAAGGGAAGGGAAGGGAAGGGAAGGGAAGGGAAGGGAAGGGAAGGGAAGGGAAGGGAAGGGAAGGGAAGGGAAGGGAAGGGAAGGGAAGGGAAGGGAAGGGAAGGGAAGGGAAGGGAAGGGAAGGTCAAGGAAGGGCAGTGACGGAAAGGTCTGGGAAGGTCGGGGAAGGGAAGGGAAGGTTGGGGAAGGTCACGGAAGGGAAGGGAAGGGAAGGGAAGGGAAGGGAAGGGAAGGGAAGGGAAGGGAAGGGAAGGGAAGGGAAGGGAAGGGAAGGGAAGGGAAGGGAAGGGAAGGGAAATCAGGGAAGATCAGGCAATGGAAGGTCAGGGAAGGCAAGGTCAGGGAAGGTCAAGGAAGGTCATGTATGGTAAGGTCAAGGAAGGTCAGGTAAGGTCAAGGAAGGTCAGGTAAGGTCAACGAAGGTCGGTGACGGGAAGGTCGGGGAAGGTCGGGGAAGGGAAGGGAAGGGAAGGGAAGGGAAGGGAAGGGAAGGGAAGGGAAGGGAAGGGAAGGGAAGGGAAGGGAAGGGAAGGGAAGGGAAGGGAAGGGAAGGGAAGGGAAGGGAAGGGAAGGGAAGGGAAGGGAAGGGAAAGTCAAGGAAGGTCAGGTAAGGTCAGGGAATGTCAAGGAAGGTCAGTGACGGGAAGGTCAGGGAAGGTCGGGGAAGGTCAGGGAAGGGAAGGGAAGGTCAAGGAAGTTCAAGGAAGGTCAGGTAAGGTCAAGGAAGGTCAGGGAAGGTCAAGGAAGGTCAGTGACAGGAAGGTCGGGGAAGGTCGGGGAAGGGAAGGGAAGGTCGGGGAAGGTCAGGGAAGGGAAGGGAAGGGAAGGGAAGGGAAGGGAAGGGAAGGGAAGGGAAGGGAAGGGAAGGGAAGGGAAGGTCAAGGAAGGGCAGTGACGGCAAGGTCTGGGAAGGTTGGGGAAGGGAAGGGAAGGGAAGGGAAGGGAAGGGAAGGGAAGGGAAGGGAAGGGAAGGGAAGGGAAGGGAAGGGAAGGGAAGGGAAGGGAAGGGAAGGGAAGGGAAGGGAAGGGAAGGGAAATCAGGGAAGGTCAGGGAATGGAAGGCCGGGGAAAGTCAGGGAAGGCAAGGTCAGGGAAGGTCAGGGAACGTCAAGGAAGGTCAGTGACGGGAAGTTCGGGGAAGGGAAGGGAAGGTCGGGGAAGGTCGGGGAAGGGAAGGGAAGGGAAGGGAAGGGAAGGGAAGGGAAGGGAAGGGAAGGGAAGGGAAGGGAAGGGAAGGGAAGGGAAGGGAAGGGAAGGGAAGGGAAGGGAAGGGAAGGGAAGGGAAATCAGGGAAGGTCAGGGAATGGAAGGTCGGGGAAGGTCAGCGAAGGCAAGGTCAGGGAAGGTCAAGGAAGGTCATGTAAGGCAAGGTCAAGGAAGGTCAGGTAAGGTCAAGGAAGGTCAGGTAAGGTCAAGGAAGGTCAGTGACAGGAAGGTCAGGGAAGGTCGGGGAAGTTCTGATAAGGTCGGGGAAAGTCAGGGAAGGGAAGGGAAAGGAAGGGAAATCGGGGAAGGTCAGGGAATGGAAGGTCGGGGAAGGTCAGGGAAGGCAATGTCACCGAAGGTCAGGGAAGGTCAAGGAAGGTCAAGGAAGGTCAGGTAAGGTCAAGGAAGGTCACTGACGGGTAGGTCAGGGAACTTCGGGGAAGGTCAGGGAAGGCAAGGTCAGGGAAGGGAAGGGAAGGTTAGGGAAGGTCAAGGAAGGTGAAGGAAGGTCAGGTATGGTCAAGGAAGGTCAGTGACGGGAAGGTCGGGGAAGGTCGGGGAAGGTCGGGGAAGGTCGGGGAAGGGAAGGGAAGGGAAGGGAAGGGAAGGGAAGGGAAGGGAAGGGAAGGGAAGGGAAGGGAAGGGAAGGGAAGGGAAGGGAAGGGAAGGGAAGGGAAGGGAAAGGAAGGTCAAGGAAGGGCAGTGACGGGAAGGTCTGGGAAGGTCGGGGAAGGGAAGGGAAGGTTGGGGAACGTCGGGAAAGGGAAGGGAAGGGAAGGGAAAGTCAGGGAAGGGAAGGTCAGGTAAGGTCAAGGAAGGTCAGGTAAGGTCAAGGAAGGTCAGGGAAGGTCAAGGAAGGTCAGTGACACGAAGGTCAGGGAAGGTCGGGGAAGGTCAGGGAAGGCAAGATCAGGGAAGGGAAGGGAAGGGAAGGTCAGGGAAGGGAAGGGAATGGAAAGTCGGGGAAAGTCAGGGAAGGGAAGGTCAAGGAATGTCAAGGAAGGTCAAGGAAGGTCAGGTAAGGTCAAGGAAGGTCAGGGAAGGTCAAGGAAGGTCAGTGACAGGAAGGTCGGGGAAGGTCGGGGAAGGGAAGGGAAGGTCGGGGAAGGTCAGGGAAGGCAAGATCAGGGAAGGGAAAGGAAGAGAAGGTCAAGGAAGGGCAGTGACGGAAAGGTCTGGGAAGGTCGGGGAAGGGAAGGGAACATTGGGGAATGTCAGGGAAGGGAAGGGAAGGGAAGGGAAGGGAAGGGAAGGGAAGGGAAGGGAAGGGAAGGGAAGGGAAGGGAAGGGAAGGGAAGGGAAGGGAAGGGAAGGGAAGGGAAGGGAAGGGAAGGGAAGGGAAGGGAAGGGAAGGGAAGGGAAGGGAAGGGAAGGGAAAGAAAGGGAAATCAGGGAAGGTCAGGGAATGGAAGGTCAGGGAAGGCAAGGTCAGGGAAGGTCAAGGAAGGTCATGTAAGGTAAGGTCAAGGAAGGTCAGGTAAGGTCAAGGAAGGTCAGTGACGGGATGGTCGGGGAAGGGAAGGGAAGGGAAGGGAAGGGAAGGGAAGGGAAGGGAAGGGAAGGGAAGGGAAGGGAAGGGAAGGGAAGGGAAGGGAAGGGAAGGGAAGGGAAGGGAAGGGAAGGGAAGGGAAGGGAAGGGCAGTGACGGCAAGGTCTGGGAAGGTCGGGCAAGGGAAGGGAAGGGAAGGGAAGGGAAGGGAAGGGAAGGGAAGGGAAGGGAAGGGAAGGGAAGGGAAGGGAAGGGAAGGGAAGGGAAGGGAAGGGAAGGGAAGGGAAGGGAAGGGAAGGGAAGGGAAGGGAAGGGAAGGGAAGGGAAGGTCAAGGAAGGGCAGTGACGGAAATGTCTGGGAAGGTCGGGGAAGGGAAGGGAAGGTTGGGGAAAGTCACGGAAGGGAAGGGAAGAGAAGGGAAGGGAAGGGAAGGGAAGGGAAGGGAAGGGAAGGGAAGGGAAGGGAAGGGAAGGGAAGGGAAGGGAAGGGAAGGGAAGGGAAGGGAAGGGAAGGCAAGGCAAGGCAAGGCAAGGCAAGGCAAGGCAAGGCAAGGGAAGGTCAAGGAAGGTCAGTGACGGGAAGGTCGGGGAAGGGAATGGAAGGTCGGGGAAGGTCAGGGAAGGCAAGGTCAGGGAAGGTCAAGGAAGGTCATGTAAGGCAAGGTTAAGGAATGTCAGGTAAGGTCAAGGAAGGTCAGGTAAGGTCAAGGAAGGTCAGTGGCGGGAAGGTCGGGGAAGTTCGGAAAAGGTCGGGGAAGGTCAGGGAAGGTCAAGGAACGTCAAGGAAGGTCAGGTAAGGTCAAGGAAGGTCAGTGACGGGAAGCTCAGGGAAGGTCGGGGAAGTTCGGAAAACGTCGGGGAAGGTCAGGGAAGGGAAGGGAAGGGAAGGGAAATCAGGGAAGGTCAGGGAATGGAAGGTCAGGGAAGGCAAGGTCAGGGAAGGTCAAGGAAGGTCATGTAAGGTAAGGTCAAGGAAGGTCAGGTAAGGTCAAGGAAGGTCAGGTAAGGTCAAGGAAGGTCAGTGACGGGAAGGTCAGGGAGGTCGGGGAAGTTCAGAAAAGGTCGGGGAAGGTCAGGGAAGGGAAGGGAAATCAGGGAAAGTCGGGGAAGGTCAGGGAAGGCAAGGTCAGGGAAGGTCAGGAAAGGTCAAGGAAGGTCAAGGAAGGTCAGGTAAGGTCAAGGAAGGTCAGTGACGGGAAGGTCAGGGAGGTCGGGGAAGTTTGGAAAAGGTCGGGGAAGGTCAGGGAAGGGAAGGGAAAACAGGGAAGGTCGGGGAAGGTCAGGGAAGACAAGGTCAGGGAAGGTCAGGAAAGCTCAAGGAAGGCAAAGGAATGTCAGGTAAGGTCAAGGAAGGTCAGGTAAGGTCAAGGAAGGTCAGTGACGGGAAGGTCAGGGAAGGTCGGGGAAGGTCAGGGACGGGAAGGGAAGGGAAGGGAAGGGAAGGGAAGGGAAGGGAAGGGAAGGGAAGGGAAGGGAAGGGAAGGGAAGGGAAGGGAAGGGAAGGGAAGGGAAGGGAAGGGAAGGGAAGGGAAGGGAAGGGAAGGGAAGGGAAGGGAAGGGAAGGGAAGGGAAGGGAAGGGAAGGGAAATTCAAGGAAGATCAGGTAAGGTCAAGGAAGGTCAGTGACACGAAGGTCAGGGAAGGTCGGGGAAGGTCAGGGAAGGCAAGATCAGGGAAGGGAAGGGAAGGGAAGGTCAGGGAAGGTCAAGGAAGGTCAAGGAACGTCAGGGATGTTCAAGGAAGGTCAGTGACAGGAAGGTCGGAAAAGGTTGGGGAAGGGAAGGGAAGGTCGGGGAATGTCAGGGAAGGGAAGGGAAGGGAAGGGAAGGGAAGGGAAGGGAAGGGAAGGGAAGGGAAGGGAAGGGAAGGGAAGGGAAGGGAAGGGAAGGGAAGGGAAGGGAAGGGAAGGGAAGGGAAGGGAAGGGAAGGGAAGGAAAGGGAAGGGAAGGGAAGGGAAGCTCAAGGAAGGGCAGTGACGGCAAGGTCTGGGAAGGTCGGGGAAGGGAAGGTCGGGGAAGGGAAGGTCGGGGAAGGGAAGGTCGGGGAAGGGAAGGTCGGGGAAGGTCGGGGAAGGGAAGGGAAGGGAAGGGAAAGGAAGGGAAGGGAAGGGAAGGGAAGGGAAGGGAAGGGAAGGGAAGGGAAGGGAAGGGAAGGGAAGGGAAGGGAAGGGAAGGGAAGGGAAGGGAAGGGAAGGGAAGGGAAGGGAAGGGAAGGGAAGGGAAGGTCAAGGAAGGGCAGTGACGGAAAGGTCTGGGAAGGTCGGGGAAGGGAAGGTTGGGGAAGGTCAGGGAAAGGAAGGGAAGGGAAGGGAAGGTCAGGGAAGGGAAGGGAAGGGAAGGGAAGGGAAGGGAAGGGAAGGGAAGGGAAGGGAAGGGAAGGGAAGGGAAGGGAAGGGAAGGGAAGGGAAGGGAAATCAGGGAAGGTCAGGGAATGGAAGGTCAGGGAAGGCAAGGTCAGGGAAGGTCAAGGAAGGTCATGTAAGGTAAGGTCAAGGAAGGTCAGGTAAGGTCAAGGAAGGTCAGGTAAGGTCAAGGAAGGTCAGTGACGGGGAGGTCAGGGAAGGTCGGGGAAGGTCGGGGAAGGTCGGGGAAGGTCGGGGAAGGTCGGGGAAGGGAAGGGAAGGGAGGGAAGGGAAGGGAAGGGAAGGGAAGGGAAGGGAAGGGAAGGGAAGGGAAGGGAAGGGAAGGGAAGGGAAGGGAAGGGAAGGGAAGGGAAGGGAAGGGAAGGGAAGGGAAGGGAAGGGAAGGGAAGGGAAGGGAAGGGAAGGGAAGGGAAGGGAAGGGAAGGGAAGGGAAGGGAAGGGAAGGGAAGGGAAAGTCAGGGAAGGGAAGGGAAGGTCAGGGAAAGTCAAGGAAGGTCAAGGAAGGTCACTGACAGGAAGGTCAGGGAAGGTCGGGGAAGGTCAGGGAAGGCAAGATCAGGGAAGGGAAGGGAAGGGAAGGTCAGGGAAGGTCAAGGTAGGTCAGTGACGGGAAGGTCAGGGAAGGTCGGGGAAGTTCGGGGAAGGTCGGGGAAGGTCAGGGAAGGGAACGGAAGGTCAAGGAAGTTCAAGGAAGGTCAGGTAAGGTCAAGGAAGGTCAGGGAAGGTCAAGGAAGGTCAGTGACAGGAAGGTCGGGGAAGGTTGGGGAAGGTCGGGGAAGGTCGGGGAAGGTCGGGGAAGGGAAGGGAAGGGAAGGGAAGGGAATGGAAGGGAAGGGAAGGGAAGGGAAGGGAAGGGAAGGGAAGGGAAGGGAAGGGAAGGGAAGGGAAGGGAAGGGAAGGGAAGGGAAGGGAAGGGAAGGTCAAGGAAGGGCAGTGACGGCAAGGTCTGGGAAGGTTGGGGAAGGGAAGGGAAGGGAAGGGAAGGGAAGGGAAGGGAAGGGAAGGGAAGGGAAGGGAAGGGAAGGGAAGGGAAGGGAAGGGAAGGGAAGGGAAGGGAAAGGAAATCAGGGAAGGTCAGGGAATGGAAGGTCGGGGAAGGTCAGGGAAGGCAAGGTCAGGGAAGGTCAAGGAAGGTTATGTAAGGCAAGGTTAAGGAAGGTCAGGTAAGGTCAAGGAAGGTCAGGTAAGGTCAAGGAAGGTCAGTGGCGGGAACGTCGGGGAAGTTCGGAAAAGGTCGGGGAAGGTCAGGGAAGGTCAAGGAACGTCAAGGAAGGTCAGGTAAGGTCAAGGAAGGTCAGTGACGGGAAGCTCAGGGAAGGTCGGGGAAGTTCGGAAAACGTCGAGGAAGGTCAGGGAAGGGAAGGGAAGGGAAGGGAAGGGAAGGGAAGGGAAGGGAAGGGAAGGGAAGGGAAGGGAAGGGAAGGGAAGGGAAGGGAAGGGAAGGGAAGGGAAGGGAAGGGAAGGGAAGGGAAGGGAAGGGAAGGGAAGGGAAGGGAAGGGAAGGGAAGGGAAGGGAAGGGAAGGGAAGGGAAGGGAAGGGAAGGTCATGTAAGGCAAGGTTAAGGAAGGTCAGGTAAGGTCAAGGAAGGTCAGGTAAGGTCAAGGAAGGTCAGTGGCGGGAAGGTCGGGGAAGTTCGGAAAAGGTCGGGGAAGGTCAGGGAAGGTCAAGGAACGTCAAGGAAGGTCACGTAAGGTCAAGAAAGGTCAGTGACGGGAAGCTCAGGGAAGGTCGGGGAAGTTCGGAAAACGTCGGGGAAGGTCAGGGAAGGGAAGGGAAGGGAAGGGAAATCAGGGAAGGTCAGGGAATGGAAGGTCGGGGAAGGTCAGGGAAGGCAAGGTCAGGGAAGGTCAAGGAAGGTCATGTAAGGTAAGGTCAAGGAACGTCAGGTAAGGTCAAGGAAGGTCAGGTAAGGTCAAGGAAGGTTAGTGACGGGAAGGTCAGGGAGGTCGGGGAAGTTCGGAAAAGGTCGGGGAAGGTCAGGGAAGGGAAGGGAAATCAGGGAAAGTCGGGGAAGCTCAGGGAAGGCAAGGTCAGGGAAGGTCAGGAAAGGTCAAGGAAGGTCAAGGAAGGTCACGTAAGGTCAAGGAAGGTCAGTGACGGGAAGGTCAGCGAGGTCGGGGAAATTCGGAAAAGGACGGGGAAGGTCAGGGAAGGGAAGGGAAAACAGGGAAGGTCGGGGAAGGTCAGGAAAGACAAGGTCAGGGAAGGTCAGGAAAGCTCAAGGAAGGCAAAGGAAGGTCAGGTAAGGTCAAGGAAGGGTAGTGACGGGAAGGTCAGGGAAGGTCGGGGAAGGTCAGGGACGGGAAGGGAAGGGAAGGGAAGGGAAGGGAAGGGAAGGGAAGGGAAGGGAAGGGAAGGGAAGGGAAGGGAAGGGAAGGGAAGGGAAGGGAAGGGAAGGGAAGGGAAGGGAAGGGAAGGGAAGGGAAGATCAGTGACACGAAGGTCAGGGAAGGTAGGGGAAGGTCAGGGAAGGCAAGGTCAGGGAAGGGAAGGGAAGGGAAGGTCAGGGAAGGTCAAGGAAGGTCAAGGAACGTCAGGGAAGGTCAAGGAAGGTCAGTGACAGGAAGGTCGGAAAAGGTTGGGGAAGGGAAGGGAAGGTCGGGGAATGTCAGGGAAGGGAAGGGAAGGGAAGGGAAGGGAAGGGAAGGGAAGGGAAGGGAAGGGAAGGGAAGGGAAGGGAAGCTCAAGGAAGGGCAGTGACGGCAAGGTCTGGGAAGTTCGGGGAAGGGAAGGTCTGGGAAGGGAAGGGAAGGTCGGGGAAGGTCGGGGAAGGTCGGGGAAGGTCGGGGAAGGGAAGGGAAGGGAAGGGAAGGGAAGGGAAGGGAAGGGAAGGGAAGGGAAGGGAAGGGAAGGTCAAGGAAGGGCAGTGACGGAAAGGTCTGGGAAGGTCGCGGAAGGGAAGGTTGGGGAAGGTCAGGGAAGGGAAGGGAAGGAAAGGTCAGGGAAGGGAAGGGAAGGGAAGGGAAGGGAAGGGAAGGGAAGGGAAGGGAAGGGAAGGGAAGGGAAGGGAAGGGAAGGGAAGGGAAGGGAAGGGAAGGGAAGGGAAGGGAAGGGAAATCAGGGAAGGTCAGGGAATGGAAGGTCAGGGAAGGCAAGGTCAGGGAAGGTCAAGGAAGGTCATGTAAGGTAAGGTCAAGGAAGGTCAGGTAAGGTCAAGGAAGGTCAGGTAAGGTCAAGGAAGGTCAGTGACGGGGAGGTCGGGGAAGGGAAGGGAAGGGAAGGGAAGGGAAGGGAAGGGAAGGGAAGGGAAGGGAAGGGAAGGGAAGGGAAGGGAAGGGAAGGGAAGGGAAGGGAAGGGAAGGGAAGGGAAGGGAAGGGAAGGGAAGGGAAGGGAAGGGAAGGGAAGGGAAGGGAAAGTCAAGGAAGGTCAGGTAAGGTCAAGGAAGGTCAGGGAAGGTCAAGGAAGGTCAGTGACAGGAAGGTCAGGGAAGGTCGGGGAAGGTCAGGGAAGGCAAGATCAGGGAAGGGAAGGGAAGGGAAGGTCAGGGAAGGTCAAGGTAGGTCAGTGACGGGAAGGTCAGGGAAGGTCGGGGAAGTTCGGGGAAGGTCGGGGAAGGTCAGGGAAGGGAAGGGAAGGTCAAGGAAGTTCAAGGAAGGTCAGGGAAGGTCAAGGAAGGTCAGGGAAGGTCAAGGAAGGTCAGTGACAGGAATGTCGGGGAAGGTCGGGGAAGGGAAGGGAAGGTCGGGGAAGGTTAGGGAAGGGAAGGTCGGGGAAGGGAAGGGAAGGGAAGGGAAGGGAAGGGAAGGGAAGGGAAGGGAAGGGAAGGGAAGGGAAGGGAAGGGAAGGGAAGGGAAGGGAAGGGAAGGGAAGGGAAGGGAAGGTCAAGGAAGGTCATGTAAGGCAAGGTTAAGGAAGGTCAGGTAAGGTCAAGGAAGGTCAGGTAAGGTCAAGGAAGGTCAGTGGCGGGAACGTCGGGGAAGTTCGGAAAAGGTCGGGGAAGGTCAGGGAAGGTCAAGGAACGTAAAGGAAGGTCAGGTAAGGTCAAGGAAGGTCAGTGACGGGAAGCTCAGGGTAGGTCGGGGAAGTTCGGAAAACGTCGGGGAAGGTCAGGGAAGGGAAGGGAAGGGAAGGGAAGGGAAGGGAAGGGAAGGGAAATCAGGGAAGGTCAGGGAATGGAAGGTCGGGGAAGGTCAGGGAAGGCAAGGTCAGGGAAGGTCAAGGAAGATCATGTAAGGCAAGGTTAAGGAACGTCAGGTAAGGTCAAGGAAGGTCAGGTAAGGTCAAGGAAGGTCAGTGACGGGACGGTCAGGGAGGTCGGGGAAGTTCGGAAAAGGTCGGGGAAGGTCAGGGAAGGGAATGGAAGTGAAGGGAAATCAGGGAAGGTCAGGGAATGGAAGGCCGGGGAAGGTCAGGGAAGGCAAGGTCAGGGAAGGTCAGGGAAGGTCAAGGAAGGTCAGTGACGGGAAGTTCGGGGAAGGGAAGGGAAGGTCGGGGAAGGTCGGGGAAGTTCGGGGAAGGGAAGGGAAGGGAAGGGAAGGGAAGGGAAGGGAAGGGAAGGGAAGGGAAGGGAAGGGAAGGGAAGGGAAGGGAAGGGAAGGGAAGGGAAGGGAAGGGAAGGGAAGGGAAGGGAAATCAGGGAAGGTCAGGGAATGGAAGGCCGGGGAAAGTCAGGGAAGGCAAGGTCAGGGAAGGTCAGGGAACTTCAAGGAAGGTCAGTGACGGGAAGTTCGGGGAAGGGAAGGGAAGGTCGGGGAAGGTCGGGGAAGGTCGGGGAAGGGAAGGGAAGGGAAGGGAAGGGAAGGGAAGGGAAGGGAAGGGAAGGGAAGGGAAGGGAAGGGAAGGGAAGGGAAGGGAAGGGAAGGGAAGGGAAGGGAAGGGAAGGGAAGGGAAGGGAAGGGAAGGGAAGGGAAGGTTAGGGAAGGGAAGGGAAGGGAAGGGAAGGGAAGGGAAGGGAAGGGAAATCAGGCAAGGTCAGGGAATGGAAGGTCGGGGAAGGTCAGCGAAGGCAAGGTCAGGGAAGGTCAAGGAAGGTCATGTAAGGCAAGGTCAAGGAAGGTCAGGTAAGGTCAAGGAAGGTCAGGTAAGGTCAAGGAAGGTCAGTGACAGGAAGGTCAGGGAAGGTCGGGGAAGTTCTGATAAGGTCGGGGAAAGTCAGGGAAGGGAAAGGAAAGGAAGGGAAATCGGGGAAGGTCAGGGAATGGAAGGTCGGGGAAGGTCAGGGAAGGCAATGTCACCGAAGGTCAGGGAAGGTCAAGGAAGGTCAAGGAAGGTCAGGTAAGGTCAAGGAAGGTCACTGACGGGTAGGTCAGGGAACTTCGGGGAAGGTCAGGGAAGGCAAGGTCAGGGAAGGGAAGGGAAGGTTAGGGAAGGTCAAGGAAGGTGAAGGAAGGTCAGGTATGGTCAAGGAAGGTCAGTGACGTGAAGGTCGGGGAAGGTCAGGGAAGGCAAGGTCAGGGAAGGTCAGGAAAGGTCAAGGAAGGTCAAGGAAGGTCAGGTAAGGTCAAGGAAGGTCAGTGACGGGAAGGTCAGGGAGGTCGGGGAAGTTCGGAAAAGGTCGGGGAAGGTCAGGGAAGGGAAGGGAAAACAGGGAAGGTCGGGGAAGGTCAGGGAAGACAAGGTCAGGGAAGGTCAGGAAAGCTCAAGGAAGGCAAAGGAAGGTCAGGTAAGGTCAAGGAAGGTCAGGTAAGGTCAAGGAAGGTCAGTGACGGGAAGGTCAGGGAAGGTCGGGGAAGGTCAGGGACGGGAAGGGAAGGGAAGGGAAGGGAAGGGAAGGGAAGGGAAGGGAAGGGAAGGGAAGGGAAGGGAAGGGAAGGAAAGGGAAGGGAAGGGAAGGGAAGGGAAGGGAAGGGAAGGGAAGGGAAGGGAAATTCAAGGAAGATCAGGTAAGGTCAAGGAAGGTCAGTGACACGAAGGTCAGGGAAGGTCGGGGAAGGTCAGGGAAGGCAAGATCAGGGAAGGGAAGGGAAGGGAAGGTCAGGGAAGGTCAAGGAAGGTCAAGGAACGTCACGGAAGGTCAAGGAAGGTCAGTGACAGGAAGGTCGGAAAAGGTTGGGGAAGGGAAGGGAAGGTCGGGGAATGTCAGGGAAGGGAAGGGAAGGGAAGGGAAGGGAAGGGAAGGGAAGGGAAGGGAAGGGAAGGGAAGGGAAGGGAAGGGAAGGGAAGGGAAGGGAAGGGAAGGGAAGGGAAGGGAAGGAAAGGGAAGGGAAGGGAAGGGAAGCTCAAGGAAGGGCAGTGACGGCAAGGTCTGGGAAGGTCGGGGAAGGGAAGGTCGGGGAAGGGAAGGTCGGGGAAGGGAAGGTCGGGGAAGGGAAGGTCGGGGAAGGGAAGGGAAGGGAAGGGAAGGGAAGGGAAGGGAAGGGAAGGAAGGAAGGGAAGGGAAGGGAAGGGAAGGGAAGGGAAGGGAAGGGAAGGGAAGGGAAGGGAAGGGAAGGGAAGGGAAGGGAAGGGAAGGGAAGGGAAGGGAAGGGAAGGGAAGGGAAGGGAAGGGAAGGGAAGGGAAGGGCAGTGACGGAAAGGTCTGGGAAGGTCGGGGAAGGGAAGGTTGGGGAAGGTCAGGGAAGGGAAGGGAAGGGAAGGTCAGGGAAGGGAAGGGAAGGGAAGGGAAGGGAAGGGAAGGGAAGGGAAGGGAAGGGAAGGGAAGGGAAGGGAAGGGAAGGGAAGGGAAGGGAAGGGAAGGGAAGGGAAATCAGGGAAGGTCAGGGAATGGAAGGTCAGGGAAGGCAAGGTCAGGGAAGGTCAAGGAAGGTCATGTAAGGTAAGGTCAAGGAAGGTCAGGTAAGGTCAAGGAAGGTCAGGTAAGGTCAAGGAAGGTCAGTGACGGGGAGGTCAGGGAAGGTCGGGGAAGGTCGGGGAAGGGAAGGGAAGGGAAGGGAAGGGAAGGGAAGGGAAGGGAAGGGAAGGGAAGGGAAGGGAAGGGAAGGGAAGGGAAGGGAAGGGAAGGGAAGGGAAGGGAAGGGAAGGGAAGGGAAGGGAAGGGAAGGGAAGGGAAGGGAAGGGAAGGGAAGGGAAGGGAAGGGAAGGGAAGGGAAGGGAAAGTCAGGGAAGGGAAGGGAAGGTCAGGGAAAGTCAAGGAAGGTCAAGGAAGGTCACTGACAGGAAGGTCAGGGAAGGTCGGGGAAGGTCAGGGAAGGCAAGATCAGGGAAGGGAAGGGAAGGGAAGGTCAGGGAAGGTCAAGGTAGGTCAGTGACGGGAAGGTCAGGGAAGGTCGGGGAAGTTCGGGGAAGGTCGGGGAAGGTCAGGGAAGGGAACGGAAGGTCAAGGAAGTTCAAGGAAGGTCAGGTAAGGTCAAGGAAGGTCAGGGAAGGTCAAGGAAGGTCAGTGACAGGAAGGTCGGGGAAGGTCGGGGAAGGTCGGGGAAGGTCGGGGAAGGTCGGGGAAGGGAAGAGAAGGGAAGGTCAGGGAAGGGAAGGGAAGGGAAGGGAAGGGAAGGGAAGGGAAGGGAAGGGAAGGGAAGGGAAGGGAAGGGAAGGGAAGGGAAGGGAAGGGAAGGGAAGGGAAGGGAAGGGAAGGGAAGGGAAGGGAAGGGAAGGGAAGGGAAGGGAAGGGAAGGTTGGGGAAGGGAAGGGAAGGGAAGGGAAGGGAAGGGAAGGGAAGGGAAGGGAAGGGAAATCAGGGAAGGTCAGGGAATGGAAGGTCGGGGAAGGTCAGGGAAGGCAAGGTCAGGGAAGGTCAAGGAAGGTCATGTAAGGCAAGGTTAAGGAAGGTCAGGTAAGGTCAAGGAAGGTCAGGTAAGGTCAAGGAAGGTCAGTGGCGGGAACGTCGGGGAAGTTCGGAAAAGGTCGGGGAAGGTCAGGGAAGGTCAAGGAACGTCAAGGAAGGTCAGGTAAGGTCAAGGAAGGTCAGTGACGGGAAGCTCAGGGAAGGTCGGGGAAGTTCGGAAAACGTCGGGGAAGGTCAGGGAAGGGAAGGGAAGGGAAGGGAAGGGAAGGGAAGGGAAGGGAAGGGAAGGCAAGGGAAGGGAAGGGAAGGGAAGGGAAGGGAAGGGAAGGGAAGGGAAGGGAAGGGAAGGGAAGGGAAGGGAAGGGAAGGGAAGGGAAGGTCAGTGACGGGAAGGTCGGGGAAGGGAAGGGAAGGTCAGGGAAGGGAAGGGAAGGGAAGGGAAGGGAAGGGAAGGGAAGGGAAGGGAAGGGAAGGGAAGGGAAGGGAAGGGAAGGGAAGGGAAGGGAAGGGAAGGGAAGGGAAGGGAAGGTCAAGGAAGGGCAGTGACGGAAAGGTCTGGGAAGGTCGGGGAAGGGAAGGGAAGGTCGGGGAAGATCGGGGAAGGGAAGGGAAGGTTGGGGAAGGTCACGGAAGGGAACGGAAGGGAAGGGAAGGGAAGGGAAGGGAAGGGAAGGGAAGGGAAGGGAAGGGAAGGGAAGGGAAGGGAAGGGAAGGGAAGGGAAGGGAAGGGAAGGGAAGGGAAGGGAATGGAAGGTCAGGGAAGGCAAGGTCAGGGAAGGTCAAGGAAGGTCATGTAAGGCAAGGTTAAGGAAGGTCAGGTAAGGTCAAGGAAGGTCAGGTAAGGTCAAGGAAGGTCAGTGGCGGGAAGGTCGGGGAAGTTCGGAAAAGGTCGGGGAAGGTCAGGGAAGGTCAAGGAACGTCAAGGAAGGTCACGTAAGGTCAAGAAAGGTCAGTGACGGGAAGCTCAGGGAAGGTCGGGGAAGTTCAGAAAACGTCGGGGAAGGTCAGGGAAGGGAAGGGAAGGGAAGGGAAATCAGGGAAGGTCAGGGAATGGAAGGTCGGGGAAGGTCAGGGAAGGCAAGGTCAGGGAAGGTCAAGGAAGGTCATGTAAGGTAAGGTCAAGGAACGTCAGGTAAGGTCAAGGAAGGTCAGGTAAGGTCAAGGAAGGTCAGTGACGGGAAGGTCAGGGAGGTCGGGGAAGTTCGGAAAAGGTCGGGGAAGGTCAGGGAAGGGAAGGGAAATCAGGGAAAGTCGGGGAAGGTCAGGGAAGGCAAGGTCAGGGAAGGTCAGGAAAGGTCAAGGAAGGTCAAGGAAGGTCACGTAAGGTCAAGGAAGGTCAGTGACGGGAAGGTCAGCGAGGTCGGGGAAGTTCGGAAAAGGACGGGGAAGGTCAGGGAAGGGAAGGGAAAACAGGGAAGGTCGGGGAAGGTCAGGAAAGACAAGGTCAGGGAAGGTCAGGAAAGCTCAAGGAAGGCAAAGGAAGGTCAGGTAAGGTCAAGGAAGGGTAGTGACGGGAAGGTCAGGGAAGGTCGGGGAAGGTCAGGGACGGGAAGGGAAGGTCAGGGAAGGGAAGGGAAGGGAAGGGAAGGGAAGGGAAGGGAAGGGAAGGGAAGGGAAGGGAAGGGAAGGGAAGGGAAGGGAAGGGAAGGGAAGGGAAGGGAAGGGAAGGGAAGATCAGGTAAGGTCAGTGACACGAAGGTCAGGGAAGGTCGGGGAAGGTCAGGGAAGGCAAGATCAGGGAAGGGAAGGGAAGGGACGGTCAGGGAAGGTCAAGGAAGGTCAAGGAACGTCAGGGAAGGTCAAGGAAGGTCAGTGACAGGAAGGTCGGAAAAGGTTGGGGAAGGGAAGGGAAGGTCGGGGAATGTCAGGGTAGGGAAGGGAAGGGAAGGGAAGGGAAGGGAAGGGAAGGGAAGGGAAGGGAAGGGAAGGGAAGGGAAGGGAAGGGAAGGGAAGCTCAAGGAAGGGCAGTGACGGCAAGGTCTGGGAAGTTCGGGGAAGGGAAGGTCGGGGAAGGGAAGGGAAGGTCGGGGAAGGTCGGGGAAGGGAAGGGAAGGGAAGGGAAGGGAAAGGAAGGTCAAGGAAGGGCAGTGACGGAAAGGTCTGGGAAGGTCGCGGAAGGGAAGGTTGGGGAAGGTCAGGGAAGGGAAGGGAAGGAAAGGTCAGGGAAGGGAAGGGAAGGGAAGGGAAGGGAAGGGAAGGGAAGGGAAGGGAAGGGAAGGGAAGGGAAGGGAAGGGAAGGGAAGGGAAGGGAAGGGAAGGGAAGGGAAGGGAAGGGAAGGGAAGGGAAGGGAAGGGAAGGTCAAGGAAGGGCAGTGACGGAAAGGTCTGGGAAGGTCGCGGAAGGGGAAGGTTGGGGAAGGTCAGGGAAGGGAAGGGAAGGAAAGGTCAGGGAAGGGAAGGGAAGGGAAGGGAAGGGAAGGGAAGGGAAGGGAAGGGAAGGGAAGGGAAGGGAAGGGAAGGGAAGGGAAGGGAAGGGAAGGGAAGGGAAGGGAAGGGAAGGGAAGGGAAATCAGGGAAGGTCAGGGAATGGAAGGTCAGGGAAGGCAAGGTCAGGGAAGGTCAAGGAAGGTCATGTAAGGTAAGGTCAAGGAAGGTCAGGTAAGGTCAAGGAAGGTCAGGTAAGGTCAAGGAAGGTCAGTGACGGGGAGGTCGGGGAAGGGAAGGGAAGGGAAGGGAAGGGAAGGGAAGGGAAGGGAAGGGAAGGGAAGGGAAGGGAAGGGAAGGGAAGGGAAGGGAAGGGAAGGGAAGGGAAGGGAAGGGAAGGGAAGGGAAGGGAAGGGAAGGGAAGGGAAGGGAAAGTCAGGGAAGGTCAGTGACAGGAAGGTCAGGGAAGGTCGGGGAAGGTCAGGGAAGGCAAGATCAGGGAAGGGAAGGGAAGGGAAGGTCAGGGAAGGTCAAGGTAGGTCAGTGACGGGAAGGTCAGGGAAGGTCGGGGAAGTTCGGGGAAGGTCGGGGAAGGTCAGGGAAGGGAAGGGAAGGTCAAGGAAGTTCAAGGAAGGTCAGGGAAGGTCAAGGAAGGTCAGGGAAGGTCAAGGAAGGTCAGTGACAGGAATGTCGGGGAAGGTCGGGGAAGGGAAGGGAAGGTCGGGGAAGGTTAGGGAAGGGAAGGTCGGGGAAGGTCGGGGAAGGTCGGGGAAGGGAAGGGAAGGGAAGGGAAGGGAAGGGAAGGGAAGGGAAGGAAGGGAAGGGAAGGGAAGGGAAGGGAAGGGAAGGGAAGGGAAGGTCAAGGAAGGTCAGTGACGGGAAGGTCAGGGAAGGTCGGGGAAGTTCGGAAAAGGTCGGGGAAGGTCAGGGAAGGGAAGGGAAATCAGGGAAAGTCGGGGAAGGTCAGGGAAGGCAAGGTCAGGGAAGGTCAGGAAAGGTCAAGGAAGGTCAAGGAAGGTCACGTAAGGTCAAGGAAGGTCAGTGACGGGAAGGTCAGCGAGGTCGGGGAAGTTCGGAAAAGGACGGGGAAGGTCAGGGAAGGGAAGGGAAAACAGGGAAGGTCGGGGAAGGTCAGGAAAGACAAGGTCAGGGAAGGTCAGGAAAGCTCAAGGAAGGCAAAGGAAGGTCAGGTAAGGTCAAGGAAGGGTAGTGACGGGAAGGTCAGGGAAGGTCGGGGAAGGTCAGGGACGGGAAGGGAAGGTCAGGGAAGGGAAGGGAAGGGAAGGGAAGGGAAGGGAAGGGAAGGGAAGGGAAGGGAAGGGAAGGGAAGGGAAGGGAAGGGAAGGGAAGGGAAGGGAAGGGAAGGGAAGGGAAGGGAAGGGAAGGGAAGGGAAGGGAAGGGAAGGGAAGATCAGGTAAGGTCAGTGACACGAAGGTCAGGGAAGGTCGGGGAAGGTCAGGGAAGGCAAGATCAGGGAAGGGAAGGGAAGGGACGGTCAGGGAAGGTCAAGGAAGGTCAAGGAACGTCAGGGAAGGTCAAGGAAGGTCAGTGACAGGAAGGTCGGAAAAGGTTGGGGAAGGGAAGGGAAGGTCGGGGAATGTCAGGGTAGGGAAGGGAAGGGAAGGGAAGGGAAGGGAAGGGAAGGGAAGGGAAGGGAAGGGAAGGGAAGGGAAGGGAAGGGAAGGGAAGGGAAGCTCAAGGAAGGGCAGTGACGGCAAGGTCTGGGAAGTTCGGGGAAGGGAAGGTCGGGGAAGGGAAGGGAAGGTCGGGGAAGGTCGGGGAAGGGAAGGGAAGGGAAGGGAAGGGAAAGGAAGGTCAAGGAAGGGCAGTGACGGAAAGGTCTGGGAAGGTCGCGGAAGGGAAGGTTGGGGAAGGTCAGGGAAGGGAAGGGAAGGAAAGGTCAGGGAAGGGAAGGGAAGGGAAGGGAAGGGAAGGGAAGGGAAGGGAAGGGAAGGGAAGGGAAGGGAAGGGAAGGGAAGGGAAGGGAAGGGAAGGGAAGGGAAGGGAAGGGAAGGGAAGGGAAGGGAAGGGAAAGTCAAGGAAGGGCAGTGACGGAAAGGTCTGGGAAGGTCGCGGAAGGGAAGGTTGGGGAAGGTCAGGGAAGGGAAGGGAAGGAAAGGTCAGGGAAGGGAAGGGAAGGGAAGGGAAGGGAAGGGAAGGGAAGGGAAGGGAAGGGAAGGGAAGGGAAGGGAAGGGAAGGGAAGGGAAGGGAAGGGAAGGGAAGGGAAGGGAAGGGAAATCAGGGAAGGTCAGGGAATGGAAGGTCAGGGAAGGCAAGGTCAGGGAAGGTCAAGGAAGGTCATGTAAGGTAAGGTCAAGGAAGGTCAGGTAAGGTCAAGGAAGGTCAGGTAAGGTCAAGGAAGGTCAGTGACGGGGAGGTCGGGGAAGGGAAGGGAAGGGAAGGGAAGGGAAGGGAAGGGAAGGGAAGGGAAGGGAAGGGAAGGGAAGGGAAGGGAAGGGAAGGGAAGGGAAGGGAAGGGAAGGAAGGGAAGGGAAGGGAAGGGAAGGGAAGGGAAGGGAAGGGAAGGGAAGGGAAGGGAAGGGAAGGGAAAGTCAGGGAAGGTCAGTGACAGGAAGGTCAGGGAAGGTCGGGGAAGGTCAGGGAAGGCAAGATCAGGGAAGGGAAGGGAAGGGAAGGTCAGGGAAGGTCAAGGTAGGTCAGTGACGGGAAGGTCAGGGAAGGTCGGGGAAGTTCGGGGAAGGTCGGGGAAGGTCAGGGAAGGGAAGGGAAGGTCAAGGAAGTTCAAGGAAGGTCAGGGAAGGTCAAGGAAGGTCAGGGAAGGTCAAGGAAGGTCAGTGACAGGAATGTCGGGGAAGGTCGGGGAAGGGAAGGGAAGGTCGGGGAAGGTTAGGGAAGGGAAGGTCGGGGAAGGTCGGGGAAGGTCGGGGAAGGGAAGGTCGGGGAAGGGAAGGGAAGGGAAGGGAAGGGAAGGGAAGGGAAGGGAAGGGAAGGGAAGGGAAGGGAAGGGAAGGGAAGGGAAGGGAAGGGAAGGGAAGGAAGGGAAGGGAAGGTCAAGGAAGGGCAGTGACGGCAAGGTCTGGGAAGGTTGGGGAAGGGAAGGGAAGGGAAGGGAAGGGAAGGGAAGGGAAGGGAAGGGAAGGGAAGGGAAGGGAAGGGAAGGGAAGGGAAGGGAAGGGAAGGGAAGGGAAGGGAAATCAGGGAAGGTCAGGGAATGGAAGGTCGGGGAAGGTCAGGGAAGGCAAGGTCAGGGAAGGTCAAGGAAGGTCATGTAAGGCAAGGTTAAGGAAGGTCAGGTAAGGTCAAGGAAGGTCAGGTAAGGTCAAGGAAGGTCAGTGGCGGGAACGTCGGGGAAGTTCGGAAAAGGTCGGGGAAGGTCAGGGAAGGTCAAGGAACGTAAAGGAAGGTCAGGTAAGGTCAAGGAAGGTCAGTGACGGGAAGCTCAGGGTAGGTCGGGGAAGTTCGGAAAACATCGGGGAAGGTCAGGGAAGGGAAGGGAAGGGAAGGGAAGGGAAGGGAAGGGAAGGGAAATCAGGGAAGGTCAGGGAATGGAAGGTCGGGGAAGGTCAGGGAAGGCAAGGTCAGGGAAGGTCAAGGAAGATCATGTAAGGCAAGGTTAAGGAACGTCAGGTAAGGTCAAGGAAGGTCAAGGAAGGTCAAGGAAGGTCAGTGACGGGACGGTCAGGGAGGTCGGGGAAGTTCGGAAAAGGTCGGGGAAGGTCAGGGAAGGGAATGGAAGTGAAGGGAAATCAGGGAAGGTCAGGGAATGGAAGGCCGGGGAAGGTCAGGGAAGGCAAGGTCAGGGAAGGTCAGGGAAGGTCAAGGAAGGTCAGTGACGGGAAGTTCGGGGAAGGGAAGGGAAGGTCGGGGAAGGTCGGGGAAGTTCGGGGAAGTTCGGTGAAGGGAAGGGAAGGGAAGGGAAGGGAAGGGAAGGGAAGGGAAGGGAAGGGAAGGGAAGGGAAGGGAAGGGAAGGGAAATCAGGGAAGCTCAGGGAATGGAAGGTCGGGGAAGGTCAGCGAAGGCAAGGTCAGGGAAGGTCAAGGAAGGTCATGTAAGGCAAGGTCAAGGAAGGTCAGGTAAGGTCAAGGAAGGTCAGTGACAGGAATGTCAGGGAAGGTCGGGGAAGTTCTGATAAGGTCGGGGAAAGTCAGGGAAGGGAAGGGAAAGGAAGGGAAATCGGGGAAGGTCAGGGAATGGAAGGTCGGGGAAGGTCAGGGAAGGCAATGTCACCGAAGGTCAGGGAAGGTCAAGGAAGGTCAAGGAAGGTCAGGTAAGGTCAAGGAAGGTCACTGACGGGTAGGTCAGGGAAGTTCGGGGAAGGTCAGGGAAGGCAAGGTCAGGGAAGGGAAGGGAAGGTTAGGGAATGTCAAGGAAGGTCAAGGAAGGTCAGGTAAGGTCAAGGAAGGTCAGTGACGGGAAGGTCGGGGAAGGTCGGGGAAGGTCGGGGAAGGTCGGGGATGGTCGGGGATGGGAAGGGAAGGGAAGGTCGGGGAAGGTCGGGGAAGGTCGGGGAAGGTCGGGGAAGGTCGGGGAAGGGAAGGGAAGGGAAGGGAAGGGAAGGGATGGGAAGGGAAGGGAAGGGAAGGGAAGGGAAGGGAAGGGAAGGGAAGGGAAGGGAAGGGAAGGGAAGGGAAGGGAAGGGAAGGGAAGGGAAGGGAAGGGAAGGGAAGGGAAGGGAAGGGAAGGGAAGGGAAGGGCAGTGACGGCAAGGTCTGGGAAGGTCGGGGAAGGTCGGGGAAGGTCGGGGAAGGGAAGGTCGGGGAAGGGAAGGTCGGGGAAGGGAAGGGAAGGGAAGGGAAGGGAAGGGAGGGGAAGGGAAGGGAAGGGAAGGGAAGGGAAGGGAAGGGAAGGGAAGGGAAGGGAAGGGAAGGGAAGGGAAGGGAAGGAAGGGAAGGGAAGGGAAGGAAGGGAAGGGAAGGGAAGGGAAGGGAAGGGAAGGGAAGGGAAGGGAAGGGAAGGGAAGGGAAGGGAAGGGAAGGTCAAGGAAGGGCAGTGACGGAAAGGTCTGGGAAGGTCGGGGAAGGGAAGGGAAGGTCGGGGAAGGTCACGGAAGGGAAGGGAAGGGAAGGGAAGGGAAGGGAAGGGAAGGGAAGGGAAGGGAAGGTCAAGGAAGGTCAGTGACGGGAAGGTCGGGGAAGGGAATGGAAGGTCGGGGAAGGTCAGGGAAGGCAAGGTCAGGGAAGGTCAAGGAAGGTCATGTAAGGTAAGGTCAAGGAAGGTCAGGTAAGGTCAAGGAAGGTCAGGTAAGGTCAAGGAAGGTCAGTGACGGGGAGGGCAGGGAAGGTCGGGGAAGGTCGGGGAAGGTCGGGGAAGGGAAGGGAAGGGAAGGTCGGGGAAGGGAAGGGAAGGGAAGGGAAGGGAAGGGAAGGGAAGGGAAGGGAAGGGAAGGGAAGGGAAGGGAAGGGAAGGGAAGGGAAGGGAAGGGAAGGGAAGGGAAGGGAAGGGAAGGGAAGGGAATGTCAGTGAAGGGAAGGTCAGGGAAAGTCAAGGAAGGTCAGGTAAGGTCAAGGAAGGTCAGGGAAGGTCAAGGAAGGTCAGTGACAGGAAGGTCAGGGAAGGTCGGGGAAGGTCAGGGAAGGCAAGATCAGGGAAGGGAAGGGAAGGGAAGGTCAGGGAAGGTCAAGGTAGGTCAGTGACGGGAAGGTCAGGGAAGGTCGGGGAAGTTCGGGGAAGGTCGGGGAAGGTCAGGGAAGGGAAGGGAAGGTCAAGGAAGTTCAAGGAAGGTCAGGGAAGGTCAAGGAAGGTCAGGGAAGGTCAAGGAAGTTCAGTGACAGGAAGGTCGGGGAAGGTCGGGGAAGGGAAGGGAAGGTCGGGGAACGTTAGGGAAGGGAAGGTCGGGGAAGGGAAGGGAAGGGAAGGGAAGGGAAGGGAAGGGAAGGGAAGGGAAGGGAAGGGAAGGGAAGGGAAGGGAAGGGAAGGGAAGGGAAGGGAAGGGAAGGGAAGGGAAGGGAAGGGCAGTGACGGCAAGGTCTGGGAAGGTTGGGGAAGGGAAGGGAGGGGAAGGGAAGGGAAGGGAAGGGAAGGGAAATCAGGGAAGGTCAGGGAATGGAAGGTCGGGGAAGGTCAGGGATGGCAAGGTCAGGGAAGGTCAAGGAAGGTCATGTAAGGCAAGGTTAAGGAAGGTCAGGTAAGGTCAAGGAAGGTCAGGTAAGGTCAAGGATGGTCAGTGGCGGGAACGTCGGGGAAGTTCGGAAAAGGTCGTGGAAGGTCAGGGAAGGTCAAGGAACGTCAAGGAAGGTCAGGTAAGGTCAAGGAAGGTCAGTGACGGGAAGCTCAGGGAAGGTCGGGGAAGTTCGGAAAACGTCGGGGAAGGTCAGGGAAGGGAAGGGAAGGGAAGGGAAGGGAAGGGAAGGGAAGGGAAGGGAAATCAGGGAAGGTCAGGGAATGGAAGGTCGGGGAAGGTCAGGGAAGGCAAGGTCAGGGAAGGTCAAGGAAGATCATGTAAGGCAAGGTTAAGGAACGTCAGGTAAGGTCAAGGAAGGTCAGGTAAGGTCAAGGAAGGTCAGTGACGGGACGGTCAGGGAGGTCGGGGAAGTTCGGAAAAGGTCGGGGAAGGTCAGGGAAGGGAATGGAAGTGAAGGGAAATCAGGGAAGGTCAGGGAATGGAAGGCCGGGGAAGGTCAGGGAAGGCAAGGTCAGGGAAGGTCAGGGAAGGTCAAGGAAGGTCAGTGTCGGGAAGTTCGGGGAAGGGAAGGGAAGGTCGGGGAAGGTCGGGGAAGGTCGGGGAAGTTCGGGGAAGTTCGGGGAAAGGAAGGGAAGGGAAGGGAAGGGAAGGGAAGGGAAGGGAAGGGAAGGGAAGGGAAGGGAAGGGAAGGGAAGGGAAGGGAAGGGAAGGGAAGGGAAGGGAAGGGAAGGGAAGGGAAGGGAAGGGAAGGGAAATCAGGGAAGCTCAGGGAATGGAAGGTCGGGGAAGGTCAGCGAAGGCAAGGTCAGGGAAGGTCAAGGAAGGTCATGTAAGGCAAGGTCAAGGAAGGTCAGGTAAGGTCAAGGAAGGTCAGTGACAGGAATGTCAGGGAAGGTCGGGGAAGTTCTGATAAGGTCGGGGAAAGTCAGGGAAGGGAAGGGAAAGGAAGGGAAATCGGGGAAGGTCAGGGAAGGCAATGTCACCGAAGGTCAGGGAAGGTCAAGGAAGGTCAAGGAAGGTCAGGTAAGGTCAAGGAAGGTCACTGACGGGTAGGTCAGGGAAGTTCGGGGAAGGTCAGGGAAGGCAAGGTCAGGGAAGGGAAGGGAAGGTTAGGGAATGTCAAGGAAGGTCAAGGAAGGTCAGGTAAGGTCAAGGAAGGTCAGTGACGGGAAGGTCGGGGAAGGTCGGGGAAGGTCGGGGAAGGGAAGGGAAGGGAAGGGAAGGGAAGGGAAGGGAAGGGAAGGGAAGGGAAGGGAAGGGAAGGGAAGGGAAGGGAAGGGAAGGGAAGGGAAGGGAAGGGAAGGGAAGGGAAAGGAAGGTCAAGGAAGGGCAGTGATGGGAAGGTCGGGAAAGGGAAGGGAAGGGAAGGGAAAGTCAGGGAAGGGAAGGTCAGGGAAGGTCAAGGAAGGTCAGGTAAGGTCAAGGAAGGTCAGGGAAGGTCAAGGAAGGTCAGTGACAGGAAGGTCAGGGAAGGTCGGGGAAGGTCAGGGAAGGCAAGATCAGGGAAGGGATGGGAAGGGAAGGTCAGGGAAGGGACGGGAATGGAAAGTCGGGGAAAGTCAGGGAAGGGAAGGTCAGGGAAGGTCAAGGAAGGTCAAGGAAGGTCAGTGACAAGAAGGTCGGGGAAGGTCGGGGAAGGGAAGGAAAGGTCGGCGAAGGTTAGGGAAGGGAAGGGAAGGGAAGGGAAGGGAAGGGAAGGGAAGGGAAGGGAAGGGAAGGGAAGGGAAGGGAAGGGAAGGGAAGGGAAGGGAAGGGAAGGGAAGGGAAGGTCAAGGAAGGGCAGTGACGGCAAGGTCTGGGAAGGTCTGGGAAGGTTGGGGAAGGGAAGGGAAGGGAAGGAAAGGGAAGGGAAGGGAAGGGAAGGGAAGGGAAGGGAAGGGAAGGGAAGGGAAGGGAAGGGAAGGGAAGGGAAGGGAAGGGAAGGGAAGGGAAGGGAAGGGAAGGGAAGGGAAGGGAAATCAGGGAAGGTCAGGGAATGGAATGTCGGGGAAGGTCAGGGAAGGCAAGGTCAGGGAAGGTCAAGGAAGGTCATGTAAGGCAAGGTTAAGGAAGGTCAGGTAAGGTCAAGGAAGGTCAGGTAAGGTCAAGGAATGTCAGTGGCGGGAAGGTCGGGGAAGGTCGGGGAAGGTCGGGGAAGGTCAGGGAAGGTCAAGGAACGTCAAGGAAGGTCAGGTAAGGTCAAGGAAGGTCAGTGACGGGAAGCTCAGGGAAGGTCGGGGAAGTTCGGAAAACGTCGGGGAAGGTCAGGAAAGGGAAGGAAAGGGAAGGGAAGGGAAATCAGGGAAGGTCAGGGAATGGAAGGTCGGGGAATGTCAGGGAAGGGAAGGTCAGGGAAGGTCAAGGAAGGTCATGTAAGGTAAGGTCATGGAATGTAAGGTAAGGTCAAGGAAGGTCAGGTAAGGTCAAGGAAGGTCAGTGACGGGAAGGTCAGGGAGGTCGGGGAAGTTCGGAAAAGGTCGGGGAAGGTCAGGGAAGGGAATGGAAGTGAAGGTAAATCATGGAAGGTCAGGGAATGGAAGGCCGGGGAAGGTCAGGGAAGGCAAGGTCACGGAAGGTCACGGAAGATCAAGGAAGGTCAGTGACGGGAAGTTCGGGGAAGGGTAGGGAAGGTCGGGGAAGGTCGGGGAAGTTCGGGGAAGGTCGGGGAAGGTCAGGGAAGGGAAGGGAAGGTCAAGAAAGTTCAAGGAAGGTCAGGGAAGGTCAAGGAAGGTCAGGGAAGGTCAAGGAAGGTCAGTGACAGGAAGGTCGGGGAAGGTCGGGGAAGGGAAGGGGAAGGTCGGGGAAGGTTAGGGAAGGGAAGGTCGGGGAAGGTCGGGGAAGGTCGGGGAAGGTCGGGGAAGGGAAGGGAAGGGAAGGAAGGGAAGGGAAGGAAGGGAGGGAAGGGAAGGGAAGGGAAGGGAAGGAAGGGAAGGGAAGGGAAGGGAAGGGAAGGGAAGGGAAGGGAAGGGAAGGGGAAGGGAAGGGCAGTGACGGCAAGGTCTGGGAAGGTTGGGGAAGGGAAGGGAAGGGAAGGGAAGGGAAGGGAAGGGAAGGAAGGGAAGGGAAGGGAAGGGAAGGGAAGGGAAGGGAAGGGAAGGGAAGGGAAGGGAAGGGAAGGAAATCAGGGAAGGTCAGGGAATGGAAGGTCGGGGAAGGTCAGGGAAGGCAAGGTCAGGGAAGGTCAAGGAAGGTCATGTAAGGCAAGGTTAAGGAAGGTCAGGTAAGGTCAAGGAAGGTCAGGTAAGGTCAAGGCAAGGTCAGTGGCGGGAACGTCGGGGAAGTTCGGAAAAGGTCGGGGAAGGTCAGGGAAGGTCAAGGAACGTCAAGGAAGGTCAGGTAAGGTCAAGGAAGGTCAGTGACGGGAAGCTCAGGGAAGGTCGGGGAAGTTCGGTAAACGTCGGGGAAGGTCAGGGAAGGGAAGGGAAGGGAAGGGAAGGGAAGGGAAATCAGGGAAGGTCAGGGAATGGAAGGTCGGGGAAGGTCAGGGAAGGCAAGGTCAGGGAAGGTCAAGGAAGATCATGTAAGGCAAGGTTAAGGAACGTCAGGTAAGGTCAAGGAAGGTCAGGTAAGGTCAAGGAAGGTCAGTGACGGGACGGTCAGGGAGGTCGGGGAAGTTCGGAAAAGGTCGGGGAAGGTCAGGGAAGGGAATGGAAGTGAAGGGAAATCAGGGAAGGTCAGGGAATGGAAGGCCGGGGAAGGTCAGGGAAGGCAAGGTCAGGGAAGGTCAGGGAAGGACAAGGAAGGTCAGTGACGGGAAGTTCGGGGAAGGGAAGGGAAGGTCGGGGAAGGTCGGGGAAGTTCGGGGAAGGGAAGGGAAGGGAAGGGAAGGGAAGGGAAGGGAAGGGAAGGGAAGGGAAGGGAAGGGAAGGGAAGGGAAGGGAAATCAGGGAAGCTCAGGGAATGGAAGGTCGGGGAAGGTCAGCGAAGGCAAGGTCAGGGAAGGTCAAGGAAGGTCATGTAAGGCAAGGTCAAGGAAGGTCAGGTAAGGTCAAGGAAGGTCAGTGACAGGAATGTCAGGGAAGGTCGGGGAAGTTCTGATAAGGTCGGGGAAAGTCAGGGAAGGGAAGGGAAAGGAAGGGAAATCGGGGAAGGTCAGGGAAGGCAATGTCACCGAAGGTCAGGGAAGGTCAAGGAAGGTCAAGGAAGGTCAGGTAAGGTCAAGGAAGGTCACTGACGGGTAGGTCAGGGAAGTTCGGAGAAGGTCAGGGAAGGCAAGGTCAGGGAAGGGAAGGGAAGGTTAGGGAATGTCAAGGAAGGTCAAGGAAGGTCAGGTAAGGTCAAGGAAGGTCAGTGACGGGAAGGTCGGGGAAGGTCGGGGAAGGTCGGGGAAGGGAAGGGAAGGGAAAGGAAGGGAAGGGAAGGGAAGGGAAGGGAAGGGAGGGGAAGGGAAGGGAAGGGAAGGGAAGGGAAGGGAAGGGAAGGGAAGGGAAGGGAAGGGAAGGGAAGGGAAGGGAAGGGAAGGGAAGGGAAGGGAAGGGAAGGGAAGGGAAGGGAAGGGAAGGGAAGGGAAGGGAAGGGAAGGGAAGGGAAGGGAAGGGAAGGGAAGGGAAAGGAAGGTCAAGGAAGGGCAGTGATGGGAAGGTCGGGAAAGGGAAGGGAAGGGAAGGGAAAGTCAGGGAAGGGAAGGTCAGGGAAGGTCAAGGAAGGTCAGGTAAGGTCAAGGAAGGTCAGGGAAGGTCAAGGAAGGTCAGTGACAGGAAGGTCAGGGAAGGTCGGGGAAGGTCAGGGAAGGCAAGATCAGGGAAGGGATGGGAAGGGAAGGTCAGGGAAGGGACGGGAATGGAAAGTCGGGGAAAGTCAGGGAAGGGAAGGTCAGGGAAGGTCAAGGAAGGTCAAGGAAGGTCAGTGAGAAGAAGGTCGGGGAAGGTCGGGGAAAGGAAGGAAAGGTCGGCGAAGGTTAGGGAAGGGAAGGGAAGGGAAGGGAAGGGAAGGGAAGGGAAGGGAAGGGAAGGGAAGGGAAGGGAAGGGAAGGGAAGGGAAGGGAAGGGAAGGGAAGGGAAGGTCAAGGAAGGGCAGTGACGGCAAGGTCTGGGAAGGTCTGGGAAGGTTGGGGAAGGGAAGGGAAGGGAAGGGAAGGGAAGGGAAGGGAAGGGAAGGGAAGGGAAGGGAAGGGAAGGGAAGGGAAGGGAAGGGAAGGGAAGGGAAGGGAAGGGAAGGGAAGGGAAGGGAAATCAGGGAAGGTCAGGGAATGGAAGGTCGGGGAAGGTCAGGGAAGGCAAGGTCAGGGAAGGTCAAGGAAGGTCATGTAAGGCAAGGTTAAGGAAGGTCAGGTAAGGTCAAGGAAGGTCAGGTAAGGTCAAGGAATGTCAGTGGCGGGAAGGTCAGGGAAGGTCGGGGAAGATCAGGGAAGGTCAAGGAACGTCAAGGAAGGTCAGGTAAGGTCAAGGAAGGTCAGTGACGGGAAGCTCAGGGAAGGTCGGGGAAGTTCGGAAAACGTCGGGGAAGGTCAGGAAAGGGAAGGAAAGGGAAGGGAAGGGAAATCAGGGAAGGTCAGGGAATGGAAGGTCGGGGAAGGTCAGGGAAGGCAAGGTCAGGGAAGGTCAAGGAAGGTCATGTAAGGTAAGGTCATCGAACGTCAGGTAAGGTCAAGGAAGGTCAGGTAAGGTCAAGGAAGGTCAGTGACGGGAAGGTCAGGGAGGTCGGGGAAGTTCGGAAAAGGTCGGGGAAGGTCAGGGAAGGGAATGGAAGTGAAGGTAAATCATGGAAGGTCAGGGAATGGAAGGCCGGGGAAGGTCAGGGAAGGCAAGGTCACGGAAGGTCAGGGAAGATCAAGGAAGGTCAGTGACGGGAAGTTCGGGGAAGGGTAGGGAAGGTCGGGGAAGGTCGGGGAAGGTCGGGGAAGTTCGGGGAAGGTCGGGGAAGGTCAGGGAAGGGAAGGGAAGGTCAAGGAAGTTCAAGGAAGGTCAGGGAAGGTCAAGGAAGGTCAGGGAAGGTCAAGGAAGGTCAGTGACAGGAAGGTCGGGGAAGGTCGGGGAAGGGAAGGGAAGGTCGGGGAAGGTTAGGGAAGGGAAGGGAAGGGAAGGGAAGGGAAGGGAAGGGAAGGGAAGGGAAGGGAAGGGAAGGGAAGGGAAGGGAAGGGAAGGGAAGGGAAGGGAAGGGCAGTGACGGCAAGGTCTGTGAAGGTTGGGGAAGGGAAGGGAAGGGAAGGGAAGGGAAGGGAAGGGAAGGGAAGAGAAGGGAAGGGAAGGGAAGGGAAGGGAAGGGAAGGGAAGGGAAGGGAAGGGAAGGGAAGGGAAGGGAAGGGAAGGGAAGGGAAGGGAAGGGAAGGGAAGGGAAGGGAAGGGAAGGGAAGGGAAGGGAAGGGAAGGGAAGGGAAGGGAAGGGAAGGGAAATCAGGGAAGGTCAGGGAATGGAAGGTCGGGGAAGGTCAGGGAAGGCAAGGTCAGGGAAGGTCAAGGAAGGTCATGTAAGGCAAGGTTAAGGAAGGTCAGGTAAGGTCAAGGAAGGTCAGGTAAGGTCAAGGAAGGTCAGTGGCGGGAACGTCGGGGAAGTTCGGAAAAGGTCGGGGAAGGTCAGGGAAGGTCAAGGAACGTCAAGGAAGGTCAGGTAAGGTCAAGGAAGGTCAGTGACGGGAAGCTCAGGGAAGGTCGGGGAAGTTCGGAAAACGTCGGGGAAGGTCAGGGAAGGGAAGGGAAGGGAAGGGAAGGGAAATCAGGGAAGGTCAGGGAATGGAAGGTCGGGGAAGGTCAGGGAAGGCAAGGTCAGGGAAGGTCAAGGAAGATCATCTAAGGCAAGGTTAAGGTACGTCAGGTAAGGTCAAGGAAGGTCAGGTAAGGTCAAGGAAGGTCAGTGACGGGACGGTCAGGGAGGTCGGGGAAGTTCGGAAAAGGTCGGGGAAGGTCAGGGAAGGGAATGGAAGTGAAGGGAAATCAGGGAAGGTCAGGGAATGGAAGGCCGGGGAAGGTCAGGGAAGGCAAGGTCAGGGAAGGTCAGGGAAGGTCAAGGAAGGTCAGTGACGGGAAGTTCGGGGAAGGGAAGGGAAGGTCGGGGAAGGTCGGGGAAGTTCGGGGAAGTTCGGGGAAGGGAAGGGAAGGGAAGGGAAGGGAAGGGAAGGGAAGGGAAGGGAAGGGAAGGGAAGGGAAGGGAAGGGAAGGGAAGGGAAGGGAAGGGAAGGGAAGGGAAGGGAAGGGAAATCAGGGAAGCTCAGGGAATGGAAGGTCGGGGAAGGTCAGCGAAGGCAAGGTCAGGGAAGGTCAAGGAAGGTCATGTAAGGCAAGGTCAAGGAAGGTCAGGTAAGGTCAAGGAAGGTCAGTGACAGGAATGTCAGGGAAGGTCGGGGAAGTTCTGATAAGGTCGGGGAATGTCAGGGAAGGGAAGGGAAAGGAAGGGAAATCGGGGAAGGTCAGGGAAGGCAATGTCACTGAAGGTCAGGGAAGGTCAAGGAAGGTCAAGGAAGGTCAGGTAAGGTCAAGGAAGGTCACTAACGGGTAGGTCAGGGAAGTTCGGGGAAGGTCAGGGAAGGCAAGGTCAGGGAAGGGAAGGGAAGGTTAGGGAATGTCAAGGAAGGTCAAGGAAGGTCAGGTAAGGTCAAGGAAGGTCAGTGACGGGAAGGTCGGGGAAGGTCGGGGAAGGTCGGGGAAGGTCGGGGAAGGGAAGGGAAGGGAAGGGAAGGGAAGGGAAGGGAAGGGAAGGGAAGGGAAGGGAAGGGAAGGGAAGGGAAGGGAAGGGAAGGGAAGGGAAGGGAAGGGAAGGGAAGGGAAGGGAAAGGAAGGTCAAGGAAGGGCAGTGACGGGAAGGTCGGGAAAGGGAAGGGAAGGGAAGGGAAAGTCAGGGAAGGGAAGGTCAGGGAAGGTCAAGGAAGGTCAGGTAAGGTCAAGGAAGGTCAGGGAAGGTCAAGGAAGGTCAGTGACAGGAAGGTCAGGGAAGGTCGGGGAAGGTCAGGGAAGGCAAGATCAGGGAAGGGATGGGAAGGGAAGGTCAGGGAAGGGACGGGAATGGAAAGTCGGGGAAAGTCAGGGAAGGGAAGGTCAGGGAAGGTCAAGGAAGGTCAAGGAAGGTCAGGTAAGGTCAAGGAAGGTCAGTGACGGGAATGTCAGGGAGGTCGGGGAAGTTCGGAAAAGGTCGGGGAAGGTCAGGGAAGGGAATGGAAGTGAAGGTAAATCATGGAAGGTCAGGGAATGGAAGGCCGGGGAAGGTCAGGGAAGGCAAGGTCACGGAAGGTCAGGGAAGATCAAGGAAGGTCAGTGACGGGAAGTTCGGGGAAGGGTAGGGAAGGTCGGGGAAGGTCGGAGAAGGTCGGGGAAGGGAAGGGAAGGTCGGGGAAGGTCGGGGAAGGTCGGGGAAGGTCGGGCAAGGGAAGGGAAGGGAAGGGAAGGGAAGGGAAGGGAAGGGAAGGGAAGGGAAGGGAAGGGAAGGGAAGGGAAGGGAAGGGAAGGGAAGGGAAATCAGGGAAGGTCAGGGAATGGAACGTCGGGGAAGGTCAGCGAAGTCAAGGTCAGGGAAGGTCAAGGAAGGTCATGTAAGGCAAGGTCAAGGAAGGTCAGGTAAGGTCAAGGAAGGTCAGGTAAGGTCAAGGAAGGTCAGTGACAGGAAGGTCAGGGAAGGTCGGGGAAGTTCTGATAAGGTCGGGGAATGTCAGGGAAGGGAAGGGAAAGGAAGGGAAATCGGGGAAGGTCAGGGAATGGAAGGTCGGGGAAGGTCAGGGAAGGCAATGTCACCGAAGGTCAGGGAAGGTCAAGGAAGGTCAGGGAAGGTCAGGTAAGGTCAAGGAAGGTCACAGACGGGAAGGTCAGGGAAGTTCGGGGAATGTCAGGGAAGGCAACGTCAGGGAAGGGAAGGGAAGGTTAGGGAAGGTCAAGGAAGGTCAAGGAAGGTCAGGTAAGGTCAAGATAGGTCAGTGACGGGAAGGTCAGGGAAGGTCAGGGAAGGGAAGGGAAGGGAAGGGAAGGGAAGGGAAGGGAAGGGAAGGGAAGGGAAGGGAAGGGAAGGGAAGGGAAGGGAAGGGAAGGGAAGGGAAGGGAAAGGAAGGTCAAGGAAGGGCAGTGACGGGAAGGTCGGGAAAGGGAAGGGAAGGGAAGGGAAAGTCAGGGACGGGAAGGTCAGGGAAGGTCAAGGAAGGTCAGGGAAGGTCAAGGAAGGTCAGGGAAGGTCAAGGAACGTCAGTGACAGGAAGGTCAGGGAAGGTCGGGGAAGGTCAGGGAAGGCAAGATCAGGGAAGGGAAGGGAAGGGAAGGGAAGGGAAGTTCAGGGAAGGGAAGGGAATGGAAAGTCGGGGAAAGTCAGGGAAGGGAAGGTCAGGGAAGGTCAAGGAAGGACAAGGAAGGTCAGGTAAGGTCAAGAAGGTCAGGGAAGGTCAAGTAAGGTCAGTGACAGGAAGGTCGGGGAAGGCCGGGGAAGGGAAGGGAAGGTCGGCGAAGGTTAGGGAAGGGAAGGGAAGGGAAGGGAAGGGAAGGGAAGGGAAGGGAAGGGAAGGGAAGGGAAGGGAAGGGAAGGGAAGGGAAGGGAAGGGAAGGGAAGGGAAGGGAAGGTCAAGGAAGGGCAGTGACGGCAAGGTCTGGGAAGGTTGGGGAAGGGAAGGGAAGGGAAGGGAAGGGAAGGGAAGGGAAGGGAAGGGAAGGGAAGGGAAGGGAAGGGAAGGGAAGGGAAGGGAAGGGAAGGGAAGGGAAGGGAAGGGAAGGGAAGGGAAGGGAAGGGAAGGGAAGGGAAGGGAAGGTCAAGGAACGTCAGGTAAGGTCAAGGAAGGTCAGGTAAGGTGAAGGAAGGTCAGTGACGGGAAAGTCAGGGAGGTCGGGGAAGTTCGGAAAAGGTCGGGGAAGGTCAGGGAAGGGAATGGAAGTGAAGGTAAATCAGGGAAGGTCAGGGAATGGAAGGCCGGGGAAGGTCAGGGAAGGCAAGGTCAGGGAAGGTCAGGGAAGATCAAGGAAGGTCAGTGACGGGAAGTTCGGGGAAGGGAAGGGAAGGTCGGGGAAGGTCGGGGAAGGTCGGGGAAGGTCGGGGAAGGGAAGGGAAGGGAAGGGAAGGGAAGGGAAGGGAAGGGAAGGGAAGGGAAGGGAAGGGAAGGGAAGGGAAGGGAAATCAGGGAAGCTCAGGGAATGGAAGCTCGGGGAACGTCAGCGAAGGCAAGGTCAGGGAAGGTCAAGGAAGGTCATGTAAGGCAAGGTCAAGGAAGGTCAAGGAAGGTCAAGGAAGGTCAGGTAAGGTCAAGGAAGGTCACTGACGGGAAGGTCAGGGAAGTTCGGGGAAGGTCAGGGAAGGCAAGGTCAGGGAAGGGAAGGGAAGGTTAGGGAAGGTCAAGGAAGGTGAAGGAAGGTCAGGTAAGGTCAAGGAAGGTCAGTGACGGGAATGTCGGGGCAGGTCGGGGAAGGGAAGGGAAGGGAAGGGAAGGGAAGGGAAGGGAAGGGAAGGGAAGGGAAGGGAAGGGAAGGGAAGGGAAGGGAAGGGAAGGGAAGGGAAGGGAAGGGAAGGGAAGGGAAGGGAAGGGAAGGGAAGGTCGGGAAAGGGACGGGAAGGGAAAGTCAGGGAAGGGAAGGTCAGGGAAGGTCAAGGAAGGTCAGGGAAGGTCAAGGAAGGTCAGGGAAGGTCAAGGAAGGTCAGTGACAGGAAGGTCAGGGAAGGTCGGGGAAGGTCAGGGAAGGCAAGATCAGGGAAGGGAAGGGAAGGTCAGGGAAGGCAAGGGAATGGAAAGTCGGGGAAAGTCAGGGAAGGGAAGGTCATGGAAGGTCAATGAAGGTCAAGGAAGGTCAGGTAAGGTCAAGGAAGGTCAGTGACAGGAAGGTCGGGGAAGGTCGGGGAAGGGAAGGGAAGGTCGGGGAAGGTCAGGGAAGGGAAGGGAAGGGAAGGGAAGGGAAGGGAAGGGAAGGGAAGGGAAGGGAAGGGAAGGGAAGGGAAGGGAAGGGAAGGCAAGATCAGGGAAGGGAAGGGAAGGGAAGGTCAGGGAAGGGCAGGGAATGGAAAGTCGGGGAAAGTCAGGGAAGGGAAGGTCAGGGAAGGTCAAGGAAGGTCAGGGAAGGTCAGGTAAGGTCAAGGAAGGTCAGGGAAGGTCAAGGAAGGTCAGTGACAGGAAGGTCGGTGAAGGTCGGGGAAGGGAAGGGAAGGTCGGCGAAGGTTAGGGAAGGGAAGGGAAGGGAAGGGAAGGGAAGGGAAGGGAAGGGAAGGGAAGGGAAGGGAAGGGAAGGGAAGGGAAGGGAAGGGAAGGGAAGGGAAGGGAAGGGAAGGGAAGGGAAGGGAAGGGAAGGGAAGGGAAGGTCAAGGAAGGGCAGTGACGGCAAGGTCTGGGAAGTTTGGGGAAGGGAAGGGAATGGAAGGTTGGGGAAGGTCAGGGAAGGGAAGGGAAGGGAAGGGAAGGGAAGGGAAGGGAAGGGAAGGGAAGGGAAGGGAAGGGAAGGGAAGGGAAGGGAAGGGAAGGGAAATCAGGGAAGCTCAGGGAATGGAAGGTCGGGGAAGGTCAGCGAAGGCAAGGTCAGGGAAGGTCAAGGAAGTTCATGTAAGGCAATGTCAAGGAAGGTCAGGTAAGGTCACGGAAGGTCAGGTAAGGTCAAGGAAGGTCAGTGACAGGAAGGTCAGGGAAGGTCGGGGAAGTTCTGATAAGGTCGGGGAAAGTCAGGGAAGGGAAGGCAAAGGAAGGGAAATCGGGGAAGGTCAGGGAATGGAAGGTCGGGGAAGGTCAGGGAAGGCAATGTCACCGAAGGTCACGGAAGGTCAAGGAAGGTCAAGGAAGGTCAGGTAAGGTCAAGGAAGGTCACTGACGGGAAGGTCAGGGAAGTTCGGGGAAGGTCAGGGAAGGCAAGGTCGGGGAAGGTAAGGGAAGGTTAGGGAAGGTCAAGGAAGGTCAAGGAAGGTCAGGTAAGGTCAAGATAGGTCAGTGACGGGAAGTTCGGGGAAGGTCGGGGAAGGTCGGGGAAGGTTGGGGAAGGGAAGGGAAGGGAAGGGAAGGGAAGGGAAGGGAAGGGAAGGGAAGGGAAGGGAAGGGAAGGGAAGGGAAGGGAAGGGAAGGGAAGGGAAGGGAAGGGAAGGGAAGGGAAGGGAAGGGAAGGGAAGGGAAGGGAAGGGAAGGGAAGGGAAGGGAAGGGAAGGGAAGGGAAGGGAAGGGAAGGGAAGGGAAGGGAAGGGAAGGGAAGGGAAGGGAAAGGAAGGTCAAGGAAGGGAAATGACGGGAAGGTCGGGAAAGGGAAGGGAAGGGAAGGGAAAGTCAGGGAAGGGAAGGTCAGGGAAGGTCAAGGAAGGTCAGGGAAGGTCAAGGAAGGTCAGTGACAGGAAGGTCAGGGAAGGTCGGGGAAGGTCAGGGAAGGCAAGATCAGGGAAGGAAAGGGAAGGTCAGGGAAGGGAAGGGAATGGAAAGTCGGGGAAAGTCAGGGACGGGAAGGTCAGGGAAGGTCAAGGAAGGTCAAGGAAGGTCAGGGAAGGTCAAGGAAGGTCAGGGAAGGTCAAGGAAGGTCAGTGACAGGAAGGTCGGGGAAGGTCGGGGAAGGGAAGGGAAGGTCGGGGAAGGTTAGGGAAGGGAAGGTCGGGGAAGGGAAGGGAAGGGAAGGGAAGGGAAGGGAAGGGAAGGGAAGGGAAGGGAAGGGAAGGGAAGGGAAGGGAAGGGAAGGGAAGGGAAGGGAAGGGAAGGGAAGGGAAGGGAAGGGAAGGGAAGGGAAGGGAAGGGAAGGGAAGGGAAGGGAAGGGAAGGGAAGGGAAGGGAAGGGAAGTGACGGCAAGGTCTGTGAAGGTTGGGGAAGGGAAGGGAAGGGAAGGGAAGGGAAGGGAAGGGAAGGGAAGGGAAGAGAAGGGAAGGGAAGGGAAGGGAAGGGAAGGGAAGGGAAGGGAAGGGAAGGGAAGGGAAGGGAAGGGAAGGGAAGGGAAGGGAAGGGAAGGGAAGGGAAGGGAAGGGAAGGGAAGGGAAGGGAAGGGAAGGGAAGGGAAGGGAAGGGAAGGGAAGGGAAGGGAAGGGAAGGGAAGGGAAGGGAAATCAGGGAAGGTCAGGGAATGGAAGGTCGGGGAAGGTCAGGGAAGGCAAGGTCAGGGAAGGTCAAGGAAGGTCATGTAAGGCAAGGTTAAGGAAGGTCAGGTAAGGTCAAGGTAGGTCAGGTAAGGTCAAGGAAGGTCAGTGGCGGGAACGTCGGGGAAGTTCGGAAAAGGTCGGGGAAGGTCAGGGAAGGTCAAGGAACGTCAAGGAAGGTCAGGTAAGGTCAAGGAAGGTCAGTGACGGGAAGCTCAGGGAAGGTCGGGGAAGTTCGGAAAACGTCGGGGAAGGTCAGGGAAGGGAAGGGAAGGGAAGGGAAGGGAAATCAGGGAAGGTCAGGGAATGGAAGGTCGGGGAAGGTCAGGGAAGGCAAGGTCAGGGAAGGTCAAGGAAGATCATCTAAGGCAAGGTTAAGTAACGTCAGGTAAGGTCAAGGAAGGTCAGGTAAGGTCAAGGAAGGTCAGTGACGGGACGGTCAGGGAGGTCGGGGAAGTTCGGAAAAGGTCGGGGAAGGTCAGGGAAGGGAATGGAAGTGAAGGGAAATCAGGGAAGGTCAGGGAATGGAAGGCCGGGGAAGGTCAGGGAAGGCAAGGTCAGGGAAGGTCAGGGAAGGTCAAGGAAGGTCAGTGACGGGAAGTTCGGGGAAGGGAAGGGAAGGTCGGGGAAGGTCGGGGAAGGTCGGGGAAGTTCGGGGAAGTTCGGGGAAGGGAAGGGAAGGGAAGGGAAGGGAAGGGAAGGGAAGGGAAGGGAAGGGAAGGGAAGGGAAGGGAAGGGAAGGGAAGGGAAGGGAAGGGAAGGGAAGGGAAGGGAAGGGAAGGGAAGGGAAGGGAAGGGAAGGGAAATCAGGGAAGCTCAGGGAATGGAAGGTCGGGGAAGGTCAGCGAAGGCAAGGTCAGGGAAGGTCAAGGAAGGTCATGTAAGGCAAGGTCAAGGAAGGTCAGGTAAGGTCAAGGAAGGTCAGTGACAGGAATGTCAGGGAAGGTCGGGGAAGTTCTGATAAGGTCGGGGAAAGTCAGGGAAGGGAAGGGAAAGGAAGGGAAATCGGGGAAGGTCAGGGAAGGCAATGTCACTGAAGGTCAGGGAAGGTCAAGGAAGGTCAAGGAAGGTCAGGTAAGGTCAAGGAAGGTCACTGACGGGTAGGTCAGGGAAGTTCGGGGAAGGTCAGGGAAGGCAAGGTCAGGGAAGGGAAGGGAAGGTTAGGGAATGTCAAGGAAGGTCAAGGAAGGTCAGGTAAGGTCAAGGAAGGTCAGTGACGGGAAGGTCGGGGAAGGTCGGGGAAGGTCGGGGAAGGTCGGGGAAGGTCGGGGAAGGGAAGGGAAGGGAAGGGAAGGGAAGGGAAGGGAAGGGAAGGGAAGGGAAGGGAAGGGAAGGGAAGGGAAGGGAAGGGAAGGGAAGGGAAGGGAAGGGAAGGGAAAGGAAGGTCAAGGAAGGGCAGTGACGGGAAGGTCGGGAAAGGGAAGGGAAGGGAAGGGAAAGTCAGGGAAGGGAAGGTCAGGGAAGGTCAAGGAAGGTCAGGTAAGGTCAAGGAAGGTCAGGGAAGGTCAAGGAAGGTCAGTGACAGGAAGGTCAGGGAAGGTCGGGGAAGGTCAGGGAAGGCAAGATCAGGGAAGGGATGGGAAGGGAAGGTCAGGGAAGGGACGGGAATGGAAAGTCGGGGAAAGTCAGGGAAGGGAAGGTCAGGGAAGGTCAAGGAAGGTCAAGGAAGGTCAGGTAAGGTCAAGGAAGGTCAGTGACGGGAAGGTCAGGGAGGTCGGGGAAGTTCGGAAAAGGTCGGGGAAGGTCAGGGAAGGGAATGGAAGTGAAGGTAAATCATGGAAGGTCAGGGAATGGAAGGCCGGGGAAGGTCAGGGAAGGCAAGGTCACGGAAGGTCAGGGAAGATCAAGGAAGGTCAGTGACGGGAAGTTCGGGGAAGGGTAGGGAAGGTCGGGGAAGGTCGGAGAAGGTCGGGGAAGGGAAGGGAAGGTCGGGGAAGGTCGGGGAAGGTCGGGGAAGGGAAGGGAAGGGAAGGGAAGGGAAGGGAAGGGAAGGGAAGGGAAGGGAAGGGAAGGGAAGGGAAGGGAAGGGAAGGGAAGGGAAGGGAAGGGAAATCAGGGAAGGTCAGGGAATGGAACGTCGGGGAAGGTCAGCGAAGTCAAGGTCAGGGAAGGTCAAGGAAGGTCATGTAAGGCAAGGTCAAGGAAGGTCAGGTAAGGTCAAGGAAGGTCAGGTAAGGTCAAGGAAGGTCAGTGACAGGAAGGTCAGGGAAGGTCGGGGAAGGGAAGGGAAGGTCGGCGAAGGTTAGGGAAGGGAAGGGAAGGGAAGGGAAGGGAAGGGAAGGGAAGGGAAGGGAAGGGAAGGGAAGGGAAGGGAAGGGAAGGGAAGGGAAGGGAAGGGAAGGGAAGGGAAGGGAAGGGAAGGGAAGGGAAGGGAAGGGAAGGGAAGGGAAAGGAAGGTCAAGGAAGGGAAATGACGGGAAGGTCGGGAAAGGGAAGGGAAGGGAAGGGAAAGTCAGGGAAGGGAAGGTCAGGGAAGGTCAAGGAAGGTCAGGGAAGGTCAAGGAAGGTCAGGGAAGGTGAAGGAACGTCAGTGACAGGAAGGTCAGGGAAGGTCGGGGAAAGTCAGGGAAGGCAAGATCAGGGAAGGGAAGGGAAGGTCAGGGAAGGGAAGGGAATGGAAAGTCGGGGAAAGTCAGGGACGGGAAGGTCAGGGAAGGTCAAGGAAGGTCAAGGAAGGTCAGGTAAGGTCAAGGAAGGTCAGTGACGGGAAGGTCGTGGCAGGTCGTGGCAGGTCGTGGCAGGTCGTGGCAGGTCGTGGCAGGTCGGGGAAGGGAAGGGAAGGGAAGGGAAGGGAAGGGAAGGGAAGGGAAGGGAAGGGAAGGGAAGGGAAGGGAAGGGAAGGGAAGGGAAGGGAAGGGAAGGGAAGGGAAGGGAAGGGAAGGGAAGGGCAGTGACGGGAAGGTCGGGAAAGGGAAGGGAAGGGAAAGTCAGGGAAGGGAAGGTCAGGGAAGGTCAAGGAAGGTCAGGTAAGATCAAGGAAGGTCAGGGAAGGTCAAGGAAGGTCAGTGACAGGAAGGTCAGGGAAGGTCGGGGAAGGTCAGGGAAGGCGAGATCACGGAAGGGAAGGGAAGGGAAGGTCAGGGAAGGGAAGGGAATGGAAAGTCGGGGAAAGTCAGGGAAGGGAAGGTCAGGGCAGGTCAAGGAAGGTCAAGGAAGGTCAGGTAAGGTCAAGGAAGGTCAGGGAAGGTCAAGGAAGGTCAGTGACAGGAAGGTCGGGGAAGGTCGGGGAAGGGAAGGGAAGGTCGGCGAATGTTAGGGAAGGGAAGGGAAAGGAAGGGAAGGGAAGGGAAGGGAAGGGAAGGGAAGGGAAGGGAAGGGAAGGGAAGGGAAGGGAAGGGAAGGGAAGGGAAGGGAAGGGAAGGGAAGGGAAGGGAAGGGAAAGGAAGGGAAGGGAAGGGAAGGGAAGGGAAGGGAAGGGAAGGGAAGGGAAGGGAAGGGAAGGGAAGGGAAGGGAAGGTCGGGGAAGGGAAGGGAAGGGAAGGGCAGTGACGGAAATGTCTGGGAAGGTCGGGGAAAGGAAGGGAAGGTTGGGGAAGGTCAGGGAAGGGAAGGGGAAGGGAAGGGAAGGGAAGGGAAGGGAAGGGAAATCAGGGAAGGTCAGGGAATGGAAGGTCAGGGAAGGCAAGGTCAGGGAAGGTCAAGGAAGGTCATGTAAGGTAAGGTCAAGGAAGGTCAGGTAAGGTCAAGGAAGGTCAGTGACGGGAAGGTCGGGGAAGGTCAGGGAAGGGAAGGGAAGGGAAGGGAAGGGAAGGGAAGGGAAGGGAAGGGAAGGGAAGGGAAGGGAAGGGAAGGGAAGGGAAGGGAAGGGAAGGGAAGACCAAGGAAGGTCAGGGAAGGGAAGGGAATGGGAAGTCGGGGAAATTCAGGGAAGGGAAGGGAAGGTCAGGGAAGGTCAAGGAAGGTCAGGTAAGTTCAAGGAATGTCAGGGAAGCTCAAGGAAGGGAAGGGAAGGGAAGGGAAGGGAAGGGAAGGGAAGGGAAGGGAAGGGAAGGGAAGGGAAGGGAAGGGAAGGGAAGGGAAGGGAAGGGAAGGGAAGGGAAGGGAAGGGAAGGGAAGGGAAGGGAAGGGAAGGGAAGGGAAGGGAAAATCAGGGAAGGGAAGGGAAGGTCAGGGAAAGTCAAAGAAGGTCAGGTAAGTTCAAGGAAGGTCAGGGAAGGTCAAAGAAGGTCAGGTAAGGTCAAGGAAGGTCAGTGACAGGAAGGTCAGGGAAGGTCGGGGAAGGTCAGGGAAGGCAAGATCAGGGAAGGGAACGGAAGGGAAGGGAAGGTCAGGCAAGGTCAAGGAAGGTCAGTGACGTGAAGGTCAGGGAAGGTCGGGGAAGTTCAGGGAAGGTCGGGGAACGTCAGGGAAGGGAAGGGAAGGTCAGGGAAGGTCAATGAAGGTCAAGGAAGGTCACGTAAGGTCAAGGAAGGTCAAGGAATGTCAAGGAAGGTCAGTGACAGGAAGGTCGGGGAAGGTCGGGGAAGGGAAGGGAAGGTCGGGGAAGGTCAGGGAAGGGAAGGGAAGGGAAGGGAAGGGAAGGGAAGGGAAGGTCAAGGAAGGGCAGTGACGGCAAGGTCTGGGAAGGTCGGGGAAGGGAAGGTCAGGGAAGGTCAGGGAAGATCAAGGAAGGTCAGTGATGGGAAGTTCGGGGAAGGGAAGGGAAGCTCGGGGAAGGTCGGGGAAGGGAAGGGAAGGGAAGGGAAGGGAAGGGAAGGGAAGGGAAGGGAAGGGAAGGGAAGGGAAGGGAAGGGAAGGGAAGGGAAGGGAAGGGAAGGGAAGGGAAGGGAAGGGATATCAGGGAAGGTCAGGGAATGGAAGGTCGGGGAAGGTCAGCGAAGGCAAGGTCAGGGAAGGTCAATGAAGGTCATGTAAGTCAAGGTCAAGGAACGTCAGGTAAGGTCAAGGAAGGTCAGGTAAGGTCAAGGAAGGTCAGTGACGGGAAAGTCAGCGAGGTCGGGGAAGTTCGGAAAAGGTCGGGGAAGGTCAGGGAAGGGAATGGAAGTGAAGGGAAATCAGGGAAGGTCAGGGAATGGAAGGCCGGGGAAGGTCAGGGAAGGCATGGTCAGGGAAGGTCAGGGAAGATCAAGGAAGGTCAGTGACGGGAAGTTCGGGGAAGGGAAGGGAAGGTCGGGGAAGGTCGGGGAAGTGAAGGGAAGGGAATGGAAGGGAAGGGAAGGGAAGGGAAGGGAAGGGAAGGGAAGGGAAGGGAAGGGAAGGGAAGGGAAGGGAAGGGAAGGGAAGGGAAGGGAAGGGAAGGGAAGGGAAGGGAAGGGAAGGGAAGGGCAGTGACGGCAAGGTCTGGGAAGGTCGGGGAAGGGAAGTTTGGGGAAGGGAAGGGAAGTTTGGGGAAGGGAAGGGAAGTTTGGGGAAGGGAAGGGAAGGGAAGGGAAGGGAAGGGAAGGGAAGGGAAGGGAAGGGAAGGGAAGGGAAGGGAAGGGAAGGGAAGGGAAGGGAAAGGAAGGGAAGGGAAGGGAAGGGAAGGTAAGGGAATGGAAGGTCGGGGAAGGTCAGGGAAGGCAAGGTCAGGGAAGGTCAAGGAAGGTCATGTAAGGCAAGGTCAAGGAAGGTCAGGTAAGGTCAAGGAAGGTCAGGTAAGGTCAAGGAAGGTCAGTGACAGGAAGGTCAGGGAAGGTCGGGGAAGTTCTGATAAGGTCGGGGAATGTCAGGGAAGGGAAGGGAAAGGAAGGGAAATCGGGGAAGGTCAGGGAATGGAAGGTCGGGGAAGGTCAGGGAAGGCAATGTCACCGAAGGTCAGGGAAGGTCAAGGAAGGTCAAGGAAGGTCAGGTAAGGTCAAGGAAGGTCACTGATGGGAAGGTCAGGGAAGTTCGGGGAAGGTCAGGGAAGGCAAGGTCAGGGAAGGGAAGGGAAGGTTAGGGAAGGTCAAGGAAGGTGAAGGAAGGTCAGGTAAGGTCAAGGAAGGTCAGTGACGGGAAGGTCGTGGCAGGTCGTGGCAGGTCGTGGCAGGTCGGGGAAGGGAAGGGAAGGGAAGGGAAGGGAAGGGAAGGGAAGGGAAGGGAAGGGAAGGGAAGGGAAGGGAAGGGAAGGGAAGGGAAGGGAAGGGAAGGGAAGGGAAGGGAAGGGAAGGGAAGGGAAGGGAAGGGAAGGGAAGGGAAGGGAAGGGAAGGGAAGGGAAGGGAAGGGAAAGGAAGGGCAGTGACGAGAAGGTCGGGAAAGGGAAGGGAAGGGAAAGTCAGGGAAGGGAAGGTCAGGGAAGGTCAAGGAAGGTCAGGTAAGGTCAAGGAAGGTCAGGGAAGGTCAAGGAAGGTCAGTGACAGGAAGGTCAGGGAAGGTCGGGGAAGGTCAGGGAAGGCGAGATCACGGAAGGGAAGGGAAGGGAAGGTCAGGGAAGGGAAGGGAATGGAAAGTCGGGGAAAGTCAGGGAAGGGAAGGTCAGGGAAGGTCAAGGAAGGTCAAGGAAGGTCAGGTAAGGTCAAGGAAGGTCAGGGAAGGTCAAGGAAGGTCAGTGACAGGAAGGTCGGGGAAGGTCGGGGAAGGGAAGGGAAGTTCGGCGAATGTTAGGGAAGGGAAGAGAAGGGAAGGGAAGGGAAGGGAAGGGAAGGGAAGGGAAGGGAAGGGAAGGGAAGGGAAGGGAAGGGAAGGGAAGGGAAGGGAAGGGAAGGGAAGGGAAGGGAAGGGAAGGGAAGGGAAGGGAAGGGAAGGGAAGGGAAGGGAAGGGAAGGGAAGGGAAGGGAAGGGCAGTGACGGAAATGTCTGGGAAGGTCGGGGAAGGGAAGGGAAGGTTGGGGAAGGTCAGGGAAGGGAAGGGAAGGGAAGGGAAGGGAAGGGAAGGGAAGGGAAGGGAAGGGAAGGGAAATCAGGGAAGGTCAGGGAATGGAAGGTCAGGGAAGGCAAGGTCAGGGAAGGTCAAGGAAGGTCATGTAAGGTAAGGTCAAGGAAGGTCAGGTAAGGTCAAGGAAGGTCAGTGACGGGAAGGTCGGGGAAGGTCAGGGAAGGGAAGGGAAGGGAAGGGAAGGGAAGGGAAGGGAAGGGAAGGGAAGGGAAGGGAAGGGAAGGGAAGGGAAGGGAAGGGAAGACCAAGGAAGGTCAGGGAAGGGAAGGGAATGGGAAGTCGGGGAAATTCAGGGAAGGGAAGGGAAGGTCAGGGAAGGTCAAGGAAGGTCAGGTAAGTTCAAGGAATGTCAGGGAAGCTCAAGGAAGGGAAGGGAAGGGAAGGGAAGGGAAGGGAAGGGAAGGGAAGGGAAGGGAAGGGAAGGGAAGGGAAGGGAAGGGAAGGGAAGGGAAGGGAAGGGAAGGGAAGGGAAGGGAAGGGAAGGGAAGGGAAGGGAAGGGAAGGGAAGGGAAGGGAAAATCAGGGAAGGGAAGGGAAGGTCAGGGAAAGTCAAGGAAGGTCAGGTAAGGTCAAGGAAGTTCAGGGAAGGTCAAAGAAGGTCAGGTAAGGTCAAGGAAGGTCAGTGACAGGAAGGTCAGGGAAGGTCGGGGAAGGTCAGGGAAGGCAAGATCAGGGAAGGGAACGGAAGGGAAGGGAAGGTCAGGCAAGGTCAAGGAAGGTCAGTGACGGGAAGGTCAGGGAAGGTCGGGGAAGTTCAGGGAAGGTCGGGGAACGTCAGGGAAGGGAAGGGAAGGTCAGGGAAGGTCAATGAAGGTCAAGGAAGGTCACGTAAGGTCAAGGAAGGTCAAGGAATGTCAAGGAAGGTCAGTGACAGGAAAGTCGGGGAAGGTCGGGGAAGGGAAGGGAAGGTCGGGGAAGGTAAGGGAAGGGAAGGGAAGGGAAGGGAAGGGAAGGGAAGGTCAAGGAAGGGCAGTGACGGCAAGGTCAAGGAAGGTCGGGGAAGGGAAGGTCAGGGAAGGTCAGGGAAGATCAAGGAAGGTCAGTGATGGGAAGTTCGGGGAAGGGAAGGGAAGGTCGGGGAAGGGAAGGGAAGGGAAGGGAAGGGAAGGGAAGGGAAGGGAAGGGAAGGGAAGGGAAGGGAAGGGAAGGGAAGGGAAGGGAAGGGAAGGGAAGGGAAGGGAAGGAAGGGAAGGGAAGGGAAGGGAAGGGAAGGGAAGGGAAGGTCGGGGAAGGTCAGCGAAGGCAAGGTCAGGGAAGGTCAAGGAAGGTCATGTAAGGCAAGGTCAAGGAAGGTCAGGTAAGGTCAAGGAAGGTCAGTGACAGGAAGGTCAGGGAAGGTCGGGGAAGTTCTGATAAGGTCGGGGAAAGTCAGGGAAGGGAAAGGAAAGGAAGGGAAATCGGGGAAGGTCAGGGAACTGAAGGTCGGGGAAGGTCAGGGAAGGCAATGTCACCGAAGGTCAGGGAAGGTCAAGGAAGGTCAAGGAAGGTCAGGGAAGCTCAAGGAATGTCAGTGACGGGAACGTCAGGGAAGTTCGGGGAAGGTCAGGGAAGGCAAGGTCAGGGAAGGGAAGGGAAGGTTAGGGAAGGTCAAGGAAGGTCAGGTAAGGTCAAGGAACGTCAGGTAAGGTCAAGGAAGGTCAGTGACGGGAAGGTCGGGGAAGATCGGGGAAAGGAAGGGAAGGTCGGGGAAGGTCGGGGAAGGGAAGGGAAGGGAAGGGAAGGGAAGGGAAGGGAAGGGAAGGGAAGGGAAGGGAAGGAAGGGAAGGGAAGGGAAGGGAAGGGAAGGGAAGGGAAGGGAAGGGAAGGGAAGGGAAGGGAAGGGAAGGGAAGGTCAAGGAAGGGCAGTGACGGCAAGGTCTGGGAAGGTCGGGGAAGGGAAGGGAAGGTTGGGGAAGGTCAGGGAAGGGAAGGGAAGGGAAGGGAAGGGAAGGGAAGGGAAGGGAAGGGAAGGGAAGGGAAGGGAAGGGAAGGGAAATCAGGGAAGGTCAGGGAATGGAAGGTCGGGGAAGGTCAGAGAAGGCAAGGTCAGGGAAGGTCAAGGAAGGTCATGTAAGGCAAGGTAGGAGGAAGGTAAGGTAAGGTCAAGGAAGGTCAGGTAAGGTCAAGGAAGGTCAGTGACGGGAAAGTCAGGGAAGGTCGGTGAAGGTCGGGGAAGGTCGGGGAAGGTCAGGGAAGGTCAAGGAAGGTCAAGGGAAGGTCAGGGAAGGTCAAGGAAGGTCACTGACGGGAAGGTCAGGGAAGTTCGGGGAAGGTCACGGAAGGCAAGGTCAGGGAAGGGAAGGGAAGGTTAGGGAAGGTCAAGGAAGGTCAAGGAAGGTAAGGTAAGGTCAAGGAAGGTCAGGTAAGGTCAAGGAAGGTCAGTGACGGGAAAGTCAGGGAAGGTCGGGGATGTTCGGAAAACGTCGGGGAAGGTCAGGGAAGGGAATGGAAGTGAAGGGAAATCAGGGAAGGTCAGGGAATGGAAGGCCGGGGAAGGTCAGGGAAGGCAAGGTCAGGGAAGGTCAGGGAAGGTCAAGGAAGATCAGTGACGGGAAGTTCGGGGAAGGGAAGGGAAGGTCGGGGAAGGTCGGGGAAGGGAAGGGAAGGGAAGGGAAGGGAAGGGAAGGGAAGGGAAGGGAAGGGAAGGGAAGGGAAGGGAAGGGAAGGGAAGGGAAGGGAAGGGAAGGGAAGGGAAGGGATGGAAAGGGAAATCAGGGAAGGTCAGGGAATGGAAGGTCGGGGAACGTCAGTGAAGGAAAGGTCAGGGAAGGTCAAGGAAGGTCATGTAAGGCAAGGTTAAGGAAGGTCAGGTAAGGTCAATAAAGGTCAGATAAGGTCAAGGAAGGTCAGTGACAGGAAGGTCAGTGAAGGTCGGGGAAGTTCTGATAAGTTCGGGGAAAGTCAGGGAAGGGAAGGGAAAGGAAGGGAAATCGGGGAAGGTCAGGGAATGGAAGGTCGGGGAAGGTCAGGAAGGCAATGTCACCGAAGGTCAGGGAAGGTCAAGGAAGGTCAAGGAAGGTCAGGTAAGGTCAAGGAAGGTCACTGATGGGAAGGTCAGGGAAAGTTCGGGGAAGGTCAGGGAAGGCAAGGTCAGGGAAGGGAAGGGAAGGTTAGGGAAGGTCAAGGAAGGTGAAGGAAGGTCAGGTAAGGTCAAGGAAGGTCAGTGACGGGAAGGTCGTGGCAGGTCGGGGCAGGTCGGGGCAGGTCGGGGCAGGTCGGGGCAGGTCGGGGCAGGGAAGGGAAGGGAAGGGAAGGGAAGGGAAGGGAAGGGAAGGGAAGGGAAGGGAAGGGAAGGGAAGGGAAGGGAAGGGAAGGGAAGGGAAGGGAAGGGAAGGGAAGGGAAGGGAAGGGAAGGGAAGGGAAGGGAAGGGAAGGGAAGGGAAAGGAAGGTCAAGGAAGGGCAGTGACGGGAAGGTCGGGAAAGGGAAGGGAAGGGAAAGTCAGGGAAGGGAAGGTCAGGGAAGGTCAAGGAAGGTCAGGTAAGGTCAAGGAAGGTCAGGGAAGGTCAAGGAAGGTCAGTGACAGGAAGGTCAGGGAAGGTCGGGGAAGGTCAGGGAAGGCGAGATCACGGAAGGGAAGGGAAGGGAAGGTCAGGGAAGGGAAGGGAATGGAAAGTCGGGGAAAGTCAGGGAAGGGAAGGTCAGGGAAGGTCAAGGAAGGTCAAGGAAGGTCAGGTAAGGTCAAGGAAGGTCAGGGAAGGTCAAGGAAGGTCAGTGACAGGAAGGTCAGGGAAGGTCGGGGAAGGGAAGGTCGGCGAATGTTAGGGAAGGGAAGGGAAGGGAAGGAAAGGGAAGGGAAGGGAAGGGAAGGGAAGGGAAGGGAAGGGAAGGGAAGGGAAGGGAAGGGAAGGGAAGGGAAGGGAAGGGAAGGGAAGGGAAGGGAAGGGAAGGGAAGGGAAGGGAAGGGAAGGGAAGGGAAGGGAAGGGAAGGGAAGGGAAGGGAAGGGAAGGGAAGGGAAGGGAAGGGAAAGTCAAGGAAGGGCAGTGACGGAAATGTCTGGGAAGGTCGGGGAAGGGAAGGGAAGGTTGGGGAAGGTCAGGGAAGGGAAGGGAAGGGAAGGGAAGGGAAGGGAAGGGAAGGGAAGGGAAGGGAAGGGAAGGGAAGGGAAGGGAAGGGAAGGGAAGGGAAGGGAAGGGAAGGAAGGGAAGGGAAGGGAAATCAGGGAAGGTCAGGGAATGGAAGGTCAGGGAAGGCAAAGTCAGGGAATGTCAAGGAAGGTCATGTAAGGTAAGGTCAAGGAAGGTCAGGTAAGGTCAAGGAAGGTCAGTGACGGGAAGGTCGGGGAAGGTCAGGGAAGGGAAGGGAAGGGAAGGGAAGGGAAGGGAAGGGAAGGGAAGGGAAGGGAAGACCAAGGAAGGTCAGGGAAGGGAAGGGAATGGGAAGTCGGGGAAATTCAGGGAAGGGAAGGGAAGGTCAGGGAAGGTCAAGGAAGGTCAGGTAAGTTCAAGGAATGTCAGGGAAGCTCAAGGAAGGGAAGGGAAGGGAAGGGAAGGGAAGGGAAGGGAAGGGAAGGGAAGGGAAGGGAAGGGAAGGGAAGGGAAGGGAAGGGAAGGGAAGGGAAGGGAAGGGAAGGGAAGGGAAGGGAAGGGAAGGGAAGGGAAATCAGGGAAGGTCAGGGAATGGAAGGTCGGGGAAATTCAGGGAAGGCAAGGTCAGGGAAGGTCAAGGAAGGTCAGGTAAGGTCAAGGAAGTTCAGTGACGGGAACGTCACGGAAGGGAAGGGAAGGGAAGGGAAGGGAAGGGAAGGGAAGGAAGGGAAGGGAAGGGAAGCGGAAGGGAAGGGAAGGGAAGGGAAGGGAAGGGAAGGGAAGGGAAGGGAAGGCAAGGTTAAGGAAGGTCAGGTAAGGTCAAGGAAGGTCAGGTAAGGTCAAGGAAGGTCATTGGCGGGAAGGTCGGGGAAGTTCGGAAAAGGTCGGGGAAGGTCAGGGATGGTCAAGGAACGTCAAGGAAGGTCAGGTAAGGTCAAGGAAGGTCAGTGACGGGAAGCTCAGGGAAGGTCGGGGAAGTTCGGAAAACGTCGGGGAAGGTCAGGGAAGGGAAGGGAAGGGAAGGGAAATCAGGGAAGGTCAGGGAATGGAAGGTCGGGGAAGGTCAGGGAAGGCAAGGTCAGGGAAGGTCAAGGAAGGTCATGTAAGGCTAGGTCAAGGAAGGTCAGGTAAGGTCAAGGAAGGTCAGGTAAGGTCAAGGAAGGTCAGTGACAGGAAGGTCAGGGAAGTTCGGGGAAGGTCAGGGAAGACAAGGTCAGGGAAGGGAAGGGAAGGTTAGGGAAGGTCAAGGAAGGTGAAGGAAGGTCAGGTAAGGTCAAGGAAGGTCAGTGACGGGAAGGTCGGGGCAGGTCGGGGCAGGTCGGGGCAGGTCGGGGCAGGTCGGGGAAGGGAAGGGAAGGGAAGGGAAGGGAAGGGAAGGGAAGGGAAGGGAAGGGAAGGGAAGGGAAGGGAAGGGAAGGGAAGGGAAGGGAAGGGAAGGGAAGGGAAGGGAAGGGAAGGGAAGGGAAGGGAAGGGAAGGGAAGGGAAGGGAAAGGAAGGTCAAGGAAGGGCAGTGACGGGAAGGTCGGGAAAGGGAAGGGAAGGGAAAGTCAGGGAAGGGAAGGTCAGGGAAGGTCAAGGAAGGTCAGGGAAGGTCAAGGAAGGTCAGGGAAGGTCAAGGAAGGTCAGTGACAGGAAGGTCAGGGAAGGTCGGGGAAGGTCAGGGAAGGCGAGATCACGGAAGGGAAGGGAAGGGAAGGTCAGGGAAGGTCAAGGAAGGTCAGGTAAGGTCAAGGAAGGTCAGGGAAGGTCAAGGAAGGTCAGTGACAGGAAGGTCGGGGAAGGTCGGGGAAGGGAAGGGAAGGTCGGCGAATGTTAGGGAAGGGAAGGGAAGGGAAGGGAAGGGAAGGGAAGGGAAGGGAAGGGAAGGGAAGGGAAGGGAAGGGAAGGGAAGGGAAGGGAAGGAAGGGAAGGGAAGGGAAGGGAAGGGAAGGGAAGGGAAGGGAAGGAAGGGAAGGGAAGGGAAGGGA
>NW_027472210.1:0-60000 GCF_965638725.1 Aptenodytes patagonicus | reverse complement strand
AAACAAAGAAAAAGGGTAGGAGAAAATGAGAGAATAATGGAAGGGGCCTTTGTCTAGAGAGTCTGCACCTGCAGAGATGACCTTAGAAATGGCCATTGTATCAGGACAGGTGGAATGATATGAAAGATTAGAGAAACTAAACACACCGTATCTCAGGAACAACAGTGGACATGAAGTTACAGGGCAAGATGGATATTTCTGTGGAATATCCCTTTTGAAAGGTCCTGGGATTGGTAGAGGTCTCCTGTGAGTTAGGAGAAGCAAGTGTTGTGCTCATCTTTGCAAGCGGACCACAGTGGAACCCAGGGAACCCCAGGCTGTACAAGCTCACTTTGGTGAGGAGGGAGCCATTGAAGGAGTGCTCTTGGGTGACATCCCTGGGCACCTAAAAGAGAAGAGCATCGTCCTGGACTGACCAAGGGTCAACCATGCCTCACCAACCTGGCTGCCTTCACGATGAAGGAGCTGCATTTGTGCATGAGGGGACACCAGGTGATGTCGTTTACCTCCACTTCAGCAAGACTTTTGGCATGGTCTCCCTCAATATTCTTGTACCCAAGTGAGGCCGTTACGGTCTGGACGGATAGACAAACAGAGGAGCAAAGCACCAGTTGGATGATGAGGCTGAGAGGGCAGTGGTGAAGGGGCCATCCTCTACCTGGAGGCCAGGGGACATACTGGGGTTTGGTGAGGCGGCACAGGGGACTCTCCTGAGCCCTGTGCAGTTTCACACCTGTATCCATGACCCGGAGGAGGCAGCTCTCACCACAGGTTTCAATGATACTCACTTGGGAGGACCATTCCTGTGCCTTCGGGATGCCTTTCAGGGAAACCTGGCAGGCGGGAGGACTGTCCTGTCAGGAACTTGATGGAAAACACAAAGGACAAAGAGCAGGTCCTGCGCCTGGGGGAGATAGAGTGACACCCTGCAGTGGCAGGGGAAGGGGCCTGCCTGGCTGGGGAGCAGCTCTGCGGAAAAGGCCCTGGTGGTGCTGGGGAACAGACGGCAAAACAAAATCCAGGAGCGTGACGTGGTGGCAAAGGCGGCCAGCAGTGTCCTGGGGTGTGTAAAGAGGAGCCTCGCCAGAAGAGTGGGGGAAGGGATTGTCTGCCCCTGCTCATCCCTTGTTCGGCCACCAGTACACTACTGTGTCCATTTCTGGAGCCCCAGTTCAAGTGTCCTGGGTCTGGCTGGGATGGGGTTCACGTCCTTCGTAGCAGCCCCTGTGGTGCTGTGGTTTGCGTTTGTGCCTCGACCAGTGTTGATGACACAGCAGCGTTTTGGCTGTTGCTGAGCAGTGTCTGCACAGCGTCAAGGCCTTCTCTGTGTCTCACTCTGCTCCCTCCCAGCGAGTAGGCTGGGGGTGGGCAAGAAGTTGGTGGGCGGCCACAGGCAGGACAGCTGACCCCGACTGACCAGAGGGATATTCCATACTGTATGACGACACGCTCAGCAAGAAAAGCTGGGGCCTGTTTTTGATCTCAGCCCACATGCTGCACAACAAGTTTATGCAGCAGCATGGGTAGAGACCTGTCTGGCTAAGGAGTGCCCTGAGGAGAAGGGCCTGGGCACCAGGACGGTTCCATACAAACCAGTGGGCCTCAGATTTCAAAAGGAAAGTGGAGAAACTGGAGAGGGTCCAGAGGAGGTCTGCCAAGATGGAGCTGGGGGCCTAAAGCACGAGCTGTGAGGAGAGTCTGAGGGAACTGGGCATCTCTAGGCTGCTGAAGGAGGCATGGGGCAACCTAGTAGGAGCCTACACCTACCTGGAGCGATGACGGAGCCAAGCTCTCTTCTGCAGTGGCCAAAGATATGGCAGAGGCAACAGCCACAAACGGCCTCTTGGGAGCTTTAGGCTGAGCCTTTGGAAAATAAAATGGACTAGAGGAGCGTTGCTGTGATCTCCACCTTTGGAGCTCTTCTTTGCTCCACAAAGTCACAGCCAGCCTGGAGGCTGGACAAGAGACCCCCAGCAGCCTCTTTCCCACCAGCCCTTCCAGGAGCCTGTGCCTTGCCACACACCGTACAAGAAGAGACAAAGCTGGAGGTGAGGGTCTCTACGTCATATGCTCATAGGACAATTCAGGGTGGGAGGGAGCTCAGGTGGTCTGTAGTCCAATGGCCAGCTCCAAGCAGGGCCAGCTCTGAGGTCAGACCAGGTCACTCAGTCCATGTCAGCATCCACAGAGAGAGTTTGCACATGAACCAGGCATCTAAGCCCCCATTCAAAAAAAGGAGACAGGCATTTGACCAGCTCCGTGCACACAGCTATCGGGACACCATTCCTCCAGAGATTCCTGGGAACATCCACCTCTTTGTCCAGAGGAGCGGGCTACTCCTGCAAGTTTCCTGGCATATCTCCAGACCATGGGGGCTTTGGGCTGGAAGCAGAATTGAAACAAAACCTCTGACTTGGGTACTGTCAACTTCACTGCTAAAAGAGAGGGAGGTGGAGGGATCTCAGCGCTTCCAGGTTCCTGCAGAAGATTTAAGGCCTCCGAGAAAGGAGCAGAAGATAACAGTTTTGAACTAGCAGAGCCTTAGATCATTTCACATGTGAGGGCTCTGCTCCCCCCTTTCAGTCATTGGCACCCAGAAACCTCCTTGAGCTTTTCCTTGCTCTCCTCCCAAAAGCTGACCCAGTGATGGGAAGAAAGGAAGCAGAACGGCCCTAGGCCTCTGAGAATCAGCTGGGGTCTGGCACCTGGAGGGCCACGGTGTCATTCCATTGTCCACCCGATAAAGAATCAAGCTGGGGAGTGACTGTGCAAGTCCGAATCAACAAGGTGCATGGACAGGCAAGGCTGTGTCTGTGGCTGTGTCTGGAGACCCGTACGCCTACAGCATAGATGAAGCTGGGGCTGAAACTCAGGCCTTGCTTCAATGGTCTCCTGGGCCCCTGGACAGAGAGGCAGGTGGAGGCCCCAGGTGATGCTGCTCACGGCCATGAAGGCCTATGGATGCTCTCAGGGCCCTGACACTGCCCCCATGGGTTTCCACCTGCCAGTGCCCTCAGCAGGTCAAGTTCTCATGCCCTGATGTCCAGGGTCTGCTCTCTGCTCATTTCCCTCCCCATGTCCCTGGGGATCTGGGAGACCACCATTTCATGGTCGTTACGACCAAGGCTGACACTTGTCTTCACATCCCTGACCAGCTCTTCCTCCTTTGGGAGTACCAGATCCAGGTGAGCAGAAGACTGGGTGGCCCATTCAGAAGGTGACCCCCACACAAGCCGCCATCTGACCTGTTACATGTCCCGTAGAGACCCTCATATATCTGAGCTGCCCTGACATCACACAAGGCATCCCCCACTTCTCATCTTCCCTGTCGGTCTCTCCTGAAGGTCTTGTATCTCCATGACCACAAAAGCCGTGGGAGCTGTCCTTCCCCACCTCAGCTCTTCTTCCACTGAAGTCACAGCTCTGTGGTGGCACACGGGGCTTCTGCTGCCTGTGGCCCAGCCTGTGGGTTTTGATGGACATTTGGGCTGCAGCACCTCACATGCGGCACCAGGTCCAAGGGCAGATTGTCACATGGAAACCTGGTGCGCAGAGCTTGGACCCCTTGCGTGGCCACAGAGCTGGTTTCAGGGATTGTAGCGTCTTTCATAGGAGGAAATGGCTGAGAGATGTGGGTCTGTTCAGTCTGGAGAAAAAAAGTCTTGGAGGGATCGTATTAATGTCTATAAAATTCCATCTGACGCCAAGAAAACGCTTTTAGACTGTGAGGGCGGTCAGTCACTGGAACGGGTTGCCTGGAGAGGTTGTGGAGTGCCCGTCCATGGAGATATTTGAAACCCACCTAGACAAGGTGCTGAGCAACCTGCTCTAGCTGACCCTGCCTCAGCTGGGGGGTTGAACCAGATGATCTCCAGAGGTCCCTTCCAACCTCAACATTGCCGCGATTCTGGGAGTATAAAGAAGTAAGACAGGAAGAAATGAACAACACAGAGCCTTGACCACAAATATGGTGGGATCCCATGGACAAGACCCACACTGGAGCAGGGGAGAAGTGTGAGGAGGAAGGAGCGGCAGAGATGTTCTTTGACTGTTAACCCCCTCTTCATCACCACCCCTGCTCCTCTTGGGGTTGGGGAGGGTAGATGAATTGGGAGCAATGGAGTAATTTGAGCCTAGAAAGTGTGAGGGCAAGGGTCTTTAATAGTTTTGTCATTGTTTCTCACAATCCACATCTTTTTTAATTGGCAATACATTAAATTGATCTTCGGCAAGTCCACACGTCTTTGCCTGTGACAGTAATTGGTAACTGATCTCCTTGACTTTGTCTTGACCCGTGAGATTCCTGGTTTCTTTTCTCCCCTTGTCCTGTTGAGTCAGGGGAGTGAGGGAGTGAGCAGCTGGGTGGCTGTCTGGCTGCTGGCCAAGGTGAACCCACCACAGGACCGCATCAGGACTGCTGCGTCCAGTACGGGGCTTCCCAGCACAAGGAAGACCCTACACCGAATGGAGCGAGTCCTGCAGAGGCCAGAAGGGTGGTTGAGGCCTGGGGCACAGTACGGAGAAGCAGAGGCTGAGAGAGCTGGGGTTTTTGAGAAATTGTTCAGGGAGAAACAGTGGAGCAAGGGCCCAGGCCCGTTGGTGGGACCTCAGTCAATGGAGATTTTCAATGTTGGAAAGATCCAAGGGACAAGGCCATGAGCACCTGATCGCTTTGGAGTTGTCTGGGAAAGGGCTTGGCTGAGAGACCAGCAGTGGCCAGAGCTCTGGGACTCGTGTGTCGTAAGAGTCAGTAGGAAACTGGTTCCCTTTCTATTAATGAGTGCGGTGGAGTTGGGTATCACAGGGCCCCAGAGGAGGACAGAGGTGACCATGCAGCAGCAAAGGTCCCTCCTCAGGGCTGGGGTGTACCACCAGACATGGAAATGGCCGGTGTGTGGGACTGATCTGGGACAGTTTTCCCAGGGCAGCTTCCCCAGGGTGTCCAGGGAACATGGCACAGAGCGGGCCCCTCTCTTCTGCACCTTTGGTGCCTTGCTTCCTTCACCACGACGCCTGGCTCTGCACCGTGAGCACCCTGCTGGGTGCCCTCACCCTGCACACTCTCACAGCGTTGGGAACACTGGTGTTTCCCTCTCCTGGGCTCTTTCCAGCCCAGCCCAGCCTCTCCCCACCTCTCCCCACCTCCCCTGCCCTCTACAGCAGCCCAGCCCAGCCCAGCCCAGCGGAGCAGCCCAGTCTGGGCTGGTCCCACTGCAGTGCTCATCGCAGGGTGCTGCAGAGCTCTGGCCATTCGGCAACAGCCCCGGCCCCTCTGAAGGGCACAGCAGGTCCTGGGGGGCAGAGAGGGGTCTCAGCCTCCCCACCAGCCCCAGGGCTGATGCTTGCCAAAATGCCACAAGGAAACAGAGGCCAGTCACTCCCAGGATCTCCTGCAGTCATCTTGTTGCTGATCCGCAACCCCAACTGCATTTGACCTCTTCTCTGCTCCCACCAGCCCCACTCCCCAGGACAGCACAAGAGCCCTGGGCCTCCTCAGGCAGCTCCCGCATCTCTCCAGTCTCCCCTTCCTGTGCCTGCTGGCTCCCCACTGACTCCCATGGCACTGCAGAGTCCTTTGTGGATACCTCAATCCAGTGCTTTACTTTGGGGGGACTTCACCTTTCAGGGTGTTGCACCTTCTGAGTCTCCATTCATTCCAACCCCAGGGCACGTGGCGAGTCCCCATCCTCGCCTCTCCTCACCCCTCCACATTCATTTCCACAGAGTCTGCCGTATGCCATCAGTCCTGTCGTACATGAAGAAACCTGAGGAGATAAGGGGAGCTCATGGACCATCTCCCCTGCCTTTGGACACCAAGAGGAGACCTTTGAAATCCAGAACATCTGGTCCAGTGGAACCCAATGGTAGCATGAGCTTAACTCCCAAAACACTGAGAACAAAAGGAGAACAGACTCGTTAAAACACCAAGTCCTCCGACATTGTCTTGGAAGCAATGTAGTAGACATTGAAGATGTGGGTATGACATCGGCACGGAAGAGGGGGTGGAGAAAGGACTGTCGTGGTGTAACCCCGGCCGGTAACCGAGCACCACACGGCCGCTCGCTCCCCCCCAGTTTTATTGCTGAGCGTGATGTCATATGGTGTGGAATATCCCTTGGGTCAGCCGGGGTCAGCTGTCCCAGCTGTGTCCCCTCCCAGCTTCTCGTGCACCCCCAGGCTGCTCGCTGGTGGGGCGGGGTGGGAAGCAGAAAGGGCCTTGACTCAGGGTAGGCACTGCTCAGCAGGGACGAAAACACCCCTGTGTTATCAACACCGTTTCCAGCACAAATCCAACCCAGAGCCCCGTAGCAGCTACTACGAGGGAAATTAACTCCATCCCAGCCCAAACCAGCCCAGCTCCCAGTACAAGAGAGGAGTTTGATGCCGGGACAAGTGACGACTCGCCAGCTTGGCAGAGCACGGGTGCCTTTTCGTGCCCTGGGATGTCTCAGGAGGGGCAGGTTGGGCTAAAGCTTCTCCCCTCCTCCCCTCGGGGCTTTGTGGTCTAGCGGGGCAGCTGGGGCTTGGCTGCAAGGACACCCTGGGTCCGGGTGTGCTGTCCTGCAGGCAGCGGCAGAGGCCAGGAAGGACGCTGTCTGCTCAGCACCCTCAGGGTGGTCCCCATGGGAAGGACACCATGGGATGGGGCTGCTTGTTCCAGCTTTAATTAAAAAAAAAAATATTCAAATACGGACGTTTTTGAGAGGAGAACGTAATCTCTCAAAGGCTCAGCAGGGCCAGCAGCACAGCAATCGCAGGCTCCATCCTGATGTTGGCACATCTCTTGTCAGGATGAAGAGGGTCTGAACTGCCAGGGAGCTGACCGAGAGTTCCGTGTCCTTCCCCAAGGGCAGGAGGGCTGCAACGAAAGGAAGCGAAGCGGACGTGAACCCCCACTGCCTGCAGAGACCCCCAGGAGTCCCCTCCAGCCCATGCCAGCCCCACCCATCTCTTTCCCTGGCCAGGAGGAGCAGGTGGGACAAACAGACCAGCTGGAAGCTGCTGCTCAGGAATGCCCCATGTGCCCCGTGACACATTCCTCTGCCCCTGGAGCGTTGCCCTGGCGCGGGGCCAGGCAGGGCAGCACCCTGCCCCGGCTCTGTCCCCTGCCCCGCCAGCCCCGGCCAGCACAGCACCGCCCCTACTCACCATTGCAGATATCCCAGAGCTTCTCCGAGCTTCGGTTCCTCAGGTGCCGTGCGGCAAGCCCTACGCACAGAGCTCCTGTCAGACCTCCTGCTCCCCAGCACGCTCCCAGCAGCACGGCCCCCGGCCCTGCCAGACTGGCTGCACCCCCTCCTCCCCCTCAGCAGGGCGGACCCCAGCGAAGGACAGTACGCGAGGGCGGTGGGACTGAGCAAGGCTCCCAGCGAGCCCACCTGCGTGGCGGGCCCTGCACGGGGCAGCCGGGGCTCTGGCAGCCACAGGGCTGTCCCTTGCTGCCGGTGCAGTGGAGGGGACCGGGGCCAGGCTGCCAGAAGAGGGACCCCAGGGGCTGGGGCTCACCGATGAACCTGATGGCCGCCACTCGCAGGGTGGCCTGAGCGTCCTTCAGGTACGGCAGGCTCTGACACAGATATTCTTCCACCCTGCTCCTGTTGCGCAGTAGCTGCAGAGAGCACAAGGGCACGTGGCTCATACAGACCCTCCCCAGCCATCCAGACCAGTCCCTCCTACCGGTGCCCTCCCTGCCTCGCTCCCTCCCAGGCAGGAGCCCTGTGGGGCTGAGGTTCAGAGCGAGCCGCAGGCACAGGGGGCCTGGGGGTGCTGCGACCCCTCTGTCCCACTGCCAGGGCTTACATGTGCCAGGGTCTTGTTCAGCACCCTGGGGGCAGGGAGGGGAGAAGGGCCTGGAGAAGAGCCCTTGGGGGCTGCGTGCTTGAGGGCAAGGAAGAAGGATGCAGCTCCAGGCTCTGGGCTCCAGGCTGGAGCAGGGCAGGCGAGGCACAGCTGCACAGCCCTCCCCACGGGCACGTGGGGCCCGGCCGTGGGGCTTGGGGGTTGTCCTCACCAAGCACTCTCCAATCAGGTGTGTCTGACGCGTCTCGGCCAGGTAGCTGAGCTTCCTCCATCCCAGGAACTTTGCACAGGCGAGGAGGGTGTTCCCAGAGGCCTGCAGAGAAGCAGAGGCTGGGAGATGGCACCACAGCCCAGGGAAGCAGCCCTGGCATCCTCCTCCTCTTGGCCAGGCTCCAAGCTGTTCCCAGCCCCTTATGGGAAGAGGCAGCAGGGGACAGAGTCTGAACTGGGTTCAGTGCCCAGGGCAGGGACACGGGGCAGCCACCACCTCAGGTATCTCCTGCTGCCGGCCAACAGAACAGAGATCCTCAAGAGCTGCTGAGCTGCTGCCAGGGATGGGGGCAGGCCGAAGGGCAAAGGAGGTGTGGGCCCACAGCTGTAGGCAGCGAGGGCTGGAGCCCCAGAGACACTGGGGCAGGATGGAGCCAGCAGCACGTCCCAGGAGCATCCCCCAGCAGGACGCTTGGCTCCCCAGCCGGGGCTGCCCCAGCTCCTCCACACCCAGGCTCCGGGTGAGCAGAGCTTTGATCCCGGGATGCAGGGCCAGTCCCCTTCTGGCTGCACCTCCCTTCCCACCATTCTCCCTGCCCCAGGCTGGGGAACAAGCTGACTCTCCACCCCTTGTAAGTGCTGCACCCCTCTGCAGAGGCCAAGTTCACTGGCCCCCTGCAAGGGCATCGGGGTGAGCAGGGCTCTGTTTCTGCAGCGATCCTGCCCTCAGGGAGCTGGGACATGCCCTGGCCCAAACATTTGGGGGTCTCTGGGACACAGCCCTGGGGGACAGGGATTGGGGCTCAAAGCCCTGGCCTCCCACACCTGCAGGGACAGCTGGGAAGCCCGTAGGGACTCGTGTGCTCGGTGGCCGTGGGGCTGCTGCTGAGCCCTGCTGGACCAGGCAGGGCAGGTCTGGGAAATGCCTGTGCCAGGTTCCCCGGCCCTGCTCGTGCTGGGTCTGCAGGGAGCCTTCCTCTGGGCTGTGCTGGAGGAGGGCTGAGTGGGGAGAGCGGGGCTGGGAGGGGACCCCCGCTCCCCATCCACCTCGGCAGCAGGCAGCAGGGGGGAAGGAGGAAGGCAGCGGTGGGCCCAGGGCAGGGAAGGAGGGGAGCAGTGGGACCCTGGGGTGACACACATTCCCAGACTCTGACGTCCAGCAGCCCTCGCCCCTTATGCCAGGCCAGCGTCGGCACGCCCTTCCCGGCGTCCCCAGTGGGTCGCTGGTCACTCACCTTCACCACGCTCTCGATCTGGTCGTTCATGTGGAGAAAGAGCGGGAGCAGGACCCTCTGCACTTTCTTCTTCATCTTTTTCACGTTTCTCCCCACCACAGTCTTCATCACGCCTTCGAAGAAGCTGATGGAGAGCTCCCGCACCTGGCTGGACACCTGGTGGTGAGGAGGACAGGGGGACTTGAGCAACAGCCGCTCCCTGCCCACAGTGAGCAAGGGCATCAGCGTGTCTGATGTGAGGGGGGCTGCTCTGGGGTGGGATCCTGAACACAGGGGCTGTGGGCCAGATCTGCAGCTGCGGCTGAAGAGCCCCAAAGCCCTGAAAGGCCATGCAAGAGGAGTGAGGAGGGGAGCCCTGCCCAAGTGCTGCCCACAGGGCTGGGCTGAAGGGCAGCTGTCTTTGCAGGGTGCCCATCTGTAGGGCTCAGGCTCCCACAGCAGCCTTACATCATCAAAGAGGGGCAGGAGCTTCTCCGCCAGCTGCAGAGCGATGACGCTGGCCTCCTCCCTCTTCATGTGACCCATCATGTTCCTGAGGAGTACCAGGGCCTTCATCCTGACATCAGCGTTGGCATCCTGCAGGGTCTCCATGATGTCTGGCAGCAGGACCGGTATTTTTCTTGCCTGTACGAAACACACAGTTTCCTTATTGTGAAGCAGGGAACGAGCACCCTGGCAAAAACGTGCCAGCTGCTGAGCACCAGCCTCCCGCCCGGCTTCCCAGCAGGTGGCCCAGGAGTCACTGCAGCAGCCTCCTGGCAGGCAGTGGCCACTGATGGGGATGCGGGGAGAGCCCGAGGAAGGGAAGGGAGTGCAGGAGAGCAGTGTCCCCTGCTCAGCCACCCCCTGAAACCGACCGGCCTGAAGGGGGCAGGTGGATTGGCAAGCCTCTGTGCCTGGAGGGCTCCCCAGGCACCCACCAGGCCCCTCCATAGCAGGGAGGGTGATTGGAGCCCTCACCCCGCCTCCTGCCTCCCAGCCAAGGCCAAGCCACCACATTACCCCCTGCCCCAGGCCCCGGCTGCCAACATGGCTCCGCTTGACTACACCCTGCTCACCGTCTCGGGTGTCTCTGAAAGCGTGATGAGGCCCCTCAGCACCAGCGAGAGCATCACCGGGCTTGGATGCCTCAGGTACCTCTGGGCTTTGTACAGGGCAGCAAACTCCTCTGTTCCAACGTCGGCGCAGAGCAGCAGCTAAAACGAAGACAGCAGTGAGAGACCAGCAGAGCCCGCAGGGCTCCCTCCACCGCGCTGGCACAAAGGGGGCACGACACGTGGGCGGTGGTAAGTGTCTCCTCTCCCCAGACTTGAAGCCCCCTCAGCCTGCGCAGAGGCCGTGCCTCTGCCCCAGGCCCAGCAACTGGCCTGACTCGGGCTTCTGCTCCTTTCTCTGCCCCTGCCCCGGGTTTCCAGGCTGCAGAGCAGGGCAGGGGGATGCAGGCAGGGGGATGCAGGCAGGGGGATGCAGGCAGCGGGGAAGCAGGGTGCTGCCCGGGCAGGGGCAGGCTTCGTGTTTTTTCACCGGGGCCAAAACAGCACAGGGGGGCCCCAAGTGTCTGGCACGGGGTCTGGCTGGTGCTGGGCAGGTCCCTGCTGACCCTCCGGGGCTGTGTCCATATGTACTGGAGGAGGTGGCCATTTGGAGGCAGACGGAAGGGGAGGGGGCCGTGCCTGTTTCCCTGGGGAGGCAGGCACAGCCCTGAAGGTCACTCACAGCCAAGGGATAGATGCAGGCGTCCTCCGCGGCACAGCTGAACACCTTGCGCAGCCGCTGGTCCTGGAGCACGCTGAGCAGCTCCGTCAAGACACTCCACAAAGCCCAAGGCACAGAGATCATCACCTCCCACATGGCCAGGGCAGCGCTGCAGACCCAGAGCGCTCGGTCAGCAGGAAGCAGAAGATGTTTACGCCTGCTCCTCTCCTCCAATCCCTGCTTGGGGATACAGTTGTCGATGGGACTCTTACAGTGTGTAGCGCGTACCAGATACTGTCAGAATAGGAAGCCTGAAAGAAATAGTCTCTCTATGCTGCCTTAACATCTTTAATCAAGGCCCTCACCCACAGCCTGAGAGACGGAGAACTTGAGGAGTCATTCAGAAAAGTCTTCTCTAAACACATGGATCTCACTGGGATCCAAACCTGCCCGACTGATGTGAACAGCTTCTAAGCTGCTCCTTATTTGTGCCTTTAGAGATTTCTCGAGGTTTCTAAGGTGGGCAGTGGAGACAATAGATATTTTTTGATGGTGCCTGCCGTCTCATTGCTTACAGAAGCTCTCATTCACTTCTGTCTTCATCAACCCTGGCTTGAGGTGCAACTCACCACTTTAGAAAGTGAGAAGCTGTTGGAGATGGCAGGCCGTGAAAGGAGAAACCTAGTTGGCCTGGGGTGAAACTGGTGAGAATATAAAGGGAAAACGTGCCAGCCAAAAGCTCGGAAAGTAGAGCGTCAGGATAGAAGGGGAAAAGGGGGAGTAGAAGGTGCGGCTGAAAAATGAGGCGGGGACGCCTGGGGGCCCCAGTCCAGCACCCTGTGTACCTGCTCTGTGCAGCCTGCAGCAGGAGAAGGAAACTGTTGCCCTGACTGTACCGCCTGTGTTTGACTGGCTGCTGTAGTCAGGAAGACATGGAGCGCTCCCCGACATCAGCGAAGGGGCACCCTGGTGTGCTGGTTTTGGCTGGGATAGAGTTAATGTTCCTCATAGTAGCTAGTACGGGGCTATGGATGTCTGGGGAGCCTTGGCTTGGATGCCTCCATTGACTCAGCCGATTCCCCTCCCTCAGCAGGGGTAAAGGAGATCCCTCCCTGTCAGTGTCCAGGTGCCCTGCCTAACGACGGGACAAGGCAGGGTGATTGTCAGACCTAACGGTGTCTCTGAGAGGAGAAAGGACAGTGCTGGGAAGAAATGTCTCTGCAGAGGTGAGACAGGCCACATCGGTGATTACTTCAGTCTCTTTCCACATGGGATCCTGGAGAGCCCCAGGGACAGCTGGCGGGAGCGCAGCGTGGGGTGGGGGGCAGAGAAAGTGACGTCTTGGGCAGGTCCTGTCCTCCTGGGCTGAGACAGGCTCCTGGGATGGAGGGAGCTCAGGGTAAGCAGGCAGCACTGCAGAGAGACGGCTCTGCCAAGGAACAACTCCTCTGCAAAGCGTGGCAGGGCTCAGAGGAAAGGAGTAGGGCAGAGAGAGATTGAAAGCAGCCTGGAGTGGGAGGACAGAGGAGAGCTCAAAGGAAGAAATCGTTACAGCCCTTGACACGGTAAGTCTCTTGGTGCAGGGCAATGCAGCTGCGGTTCCTGGCAGGGTCTCCTACAGCTATCGTAGCCTACAGGATCCGTCGGGAGGACTCCCAGTCCAGGGGCTCATGTTAGACAAGCGTGAAGGGGTGAAGCCAGGGTGTGCACCCAGAGCTGCCCAGGGCATTTCAGAGGGGACTTTTCCAGAGGAAGATCAAGGCAGGGGATACCTTAAAGGTGAAGAGCTTTCCGGAGTCTATGCTCTCAGTTTCCTGCTCTTTCAGGGAAAAGGCGCTGCTATGTTTGGAGAGGGAGACTGAGAGTCCTGAGCCGCTACACTGAGGGATCAGTGGGTGTGGTAGGAGCCAAGTAAACTGCTTTCATCCACTCCTCTACCTGCGGAGAGCACCAGCATCACCTTTGTTGCCCTCATCGAGGTTTGTCTGACCTGCTCCTTACTGCCTGCAAACGGGGAGAACCTCTAGAGAGTGCCTGAAACGGGGAGGTTTCTTCAGGTCAGAGCTGAGCCGACAGTAGTTGCTGATGGGGTCTGTGATCCCAGGCAGGGGAAAAATTGAGGGCAGAGGAACAGTTTGCGGCAGGGATAGCTCCAGGCAGCAGACACATGGCCAGAGAGCTCTACGCAGCTCCGACCAGAAATGTCACGGGAGGGAGAATTTGGAAAGCTGCCTGTCATCCCCTCCAACGCAGACGCCTTCCTCTGAGCCAGAGCCCTGGTCTCGTCTCCCACCCAGCAGAGCCTCTGCCCTCAAGGCTGCGTGGTCCAGGGCAGGAGTTGCCTCCTCTGCAGCCAGAGCTCTAGCACGGCAGAGGTGCATCTCTCCTGACACGTGGCCACTTGCCTCTGCAGAGCAAAGGGGCTGAGAGCGACTGCCCTGGGATTTTGCTAACTGGGAGGGGCAGCGCTCTGCTGGGTAAGGAGAAGGCTTTGCCGAGTGCCCGGCCACCTCTCCTCTCCTTGCTTCCCTTAGGAGGAGAGTCACAGAGTCTTTCTGTGACTGTACCGCCTGTGTTTGACTGGCTGCTGTAGTCAGGAAGACATGGAGCGCTCCCCGACATCAGCGAAGGGGCACCCTGGTGTGCTGGTTTTGGCTGGGATAGAGTTAATGTTCCTCAGAGTAGCTAGTACGGGGCTATGGATGTCTGGGGAGCCTCGGCGTCTCACACAGCACTACAGGCCTGTATGTGGCCATTAGCTGAGCGGCTGCCCTGAGTCTCCACCTGGTTGTGCTGCTCTTCTTCCTGCTCTTGGGGTCCCTGGCCATAACAGTGGTGGTGTGGCGCAAGGGGTGGGGGTGTTGAGTGCCTGCTCTGACGCTGCCCTGGAGGGCGCTGCCCTGGAGGTGTCTCCATGGGACCAAGGTGCCCAAGCCCTCTCTTAATTGTCCAGGCTGGAGACACTGCAGTCCGTGGTTGGGCAATGAGACGCTGCTTCCCTTAGCAGACACCACCTTAAGGCACCTGACTATGCTGGACAGGGAGTCCTGCGAGGCTGTGAGCATCACTCCAGAAGGGCATCGCTCTCCTGTCGGACCTCTGTGATGTCTGAGAGCACCTGATCTGCCCATGCGAATCAGCATCCCTGTCCTGTCCTCTTCATCACACTCTGCATAGCTCTGCTGGCAAGGAGAGGTGGTTTTAAATCTCCACGTTGAACAGGACCCCTCTGCTCCCAGTACAGTCCGGTTTCTTTTTCAGAGCAACCTCTGTGTGTGGTCCTCCTCCAGCTGAGAGCGGTGCGAGCACAGGGCAGCTGGGCACCCGGCTGATGGACAGAGCAGCCCTCCTGGACGTGAGCACTGACGGAGGTTTACACTGAGAGCAAAGGGGCAACGGGGGGATTTCACCCTTTCCAAGAACATCTCCCAAGTGGGATGGGGGGGTCTGAAGTCTAAAACACAGGGTAACGAGACACATTTGCTGCACGTCATCTCCCCCCCTCCTCTGTGGAAGAAAGCATCCTTCTGAGCTTTTTACCCTCCGCTCTGGTGCAGCCCAGGGAACTCCTCCCCGGGAACCCTCCCTCCAAATTATCTGGGCTGTTGCTACCTCCATGTGTCATTGCTGTAAAGCAGGGCTGACCCTGAAGGAGCCCACGGGTAGAGGGCACTGCTGTGCACCGCGCCCTCAGCCAGCACAAACCAGAGCTGAAGCCTCGGAGCTGCAGAACAGTCCCCCAGGCAAGAAAAGCACCCTCGGGTGTTTCACAATGAATGAATTAAGTTTTGCTCAGAGAAGCTTCTCTGAATTTTTCTGGTTTATCTCCTTTGGCAGTTTGAATGCCCAGAAGCAGCAGATGTCCAATGGCAGCTCCACCACTGAGTTCCTCCTCCTGGCATTTGCAGACACGCGGGAGCTGCAGCTCTTGACCTTCTGCCTCTTCCTGGGCATCTACCTGGCTGCCCTCCTGGGCAACGGCCTCATCATCACCGCCGTAGCCTGCGACCACCGCCTCCACACCCCCATGTACTTCTTCCTCCTCAGCCTCTCCCTCCTCGACCTGGGCTCCATCTCCACCACTCTGCCCAAAGCCATGGCCAATTCCCTCTGGGACACCAGGGCCATCTCCTACCCAGGATGTGCTGCCCAGCTCTTTTTATTTGTCTTTTTTACCTCAGCTGAGTATTTCCTTCTCACCGTCATGGCCTACGACCGCTACGTTGCCATCTGCAAACCCCTGCACTACGGGACCCTGCTGGGCAGCAGAGCTTGTGCCCACATGGCAGCAGCTGCCTGGGGCAGTGCGTTTCTCCATGCTCTGCTGCACACGGCCAATACATTTTCACTCCCACTCTGCCGAGGCAATGCCCTGGACCAGTTCTTCTGTGAAATCCCTCACATCCTCAAGCTCTCCTGCTCAGACTCCTACCTCAGGGAGGTTGGGCTTCTTGTGGTTAGTGTCTATTTATATCTGGGGTGTTTTGTTTTCCTTGTGGTGTCCTATGTGCAGATCTTCAGGGCCGTGCTGAGGATCCCCTCGGAGCAGGGACGGCACAAAGCCTTTTCCACGTGCCTCCCTCACCTGGCCGTGGTCGCCCTGTTTCTCAGCACTGGCACGTTTGCCTACCTGAAGCCCCCCTCCATCTCCTCCCCATCCCTGGACCTGGTGGTGTCGTTTCTGTACTCGGTGGTGCCTCCAGCAGTGAACCCCCTCATCTACAGCATGAGGAACAAGGAGATCAAGGATGCCCTGCGCAAACTCTGTGAACACGGACTACTGCAGCATCAATAAGGTGTCCATCATCCTCAGGAAAAGCTCGGATGCTCTTTTGCTCATATGTGCCTTGTTTTTCTCTTGGTTTATTATTCTTCATGTATTCCTTCTACTTAAATACTAATATTCTTCCCCCTCTAGCAGTGTTTTCTGACCCAAAAGACCTCATGTACATATGGAGCCGGGCTCCCTGTGTCGGTAAAGACAATAAAGAATCCAGCAGAATATTATTTGTCTCTGCTCCCATCTCTTAGATCTCCTCTGGAGCTGGGGGTGCAGCCCCAGCACACAGGAGAGGTCAAGGAGCCATGAGCCCAGCTGCCACATGGAGGAGCAGCACTTGTGGACCTTGGGGCTGCCCCTCGCTGCCTCAGTGGACAGATCCTTTCTGCCACCTTCACATCGGGGCTGCTGCTTCCCTGGAGCCGTGGCCATGGACAACCGCAGGATCTGGTCTTATTAGAGCAGCCCTGCCAGCGCAGGGCCCTGTGGAGAGCACGGGCTGGGAACCTGGAGGCCATCAGCGCTCGCTGCCGGCAGCGGCCCAGGCTCTGGAGGTACAGCCTCTCAGTGTCTGGAGGGGGGAACGCAGGGACGTCGTCACCGGCTGGGGGACAAAGTGCCACCCTCTCCCCCCACTGGCAAGGGCGGACTCACAGTTGAGGGCGGCGGCCCTCTTGCAGGGCCGGGCGCTGGCGGCAGCAGGAGGGAGAGGGGTGCAGAGGTGGCGCCAGGCAGCCTCGCTGTCGCACACCTCCTGGAGGCAGCGGCAGGTCTGGCCCAGTCTCAGCAGGTCGGGCAGCGTCGGGAAGGAGACGATGTGCAGTAGCTGTGGGGAGAGAGGGGGCGAGAGCAGCAACCCTGGGACCCCCCCTGCTTTCAGGGGGAGACCCCAGCCCCGCCATCCACCCCTGCTCAACTCACCAGCTCAGGGGGGAGACGCTGCATGGCGGCCACGTCCTCCCCCTCCTCACCACCCTTCAGGCTCCTGTGGGGTTGGGCTGCGGGCAGGGCATGTGGGTGAGGTGATGGCGGGCAGCCCCACGGCAAGCACCACCCCCACCCCTCCTCAGCCACCCCACCGCCACCCCGGCGGCCTCACCGCCATGTCCTCACCACCGACAGCTGGATGCTGGCGGCGATGGCGATCTCTTTCCAAGCAGTGGATGGAGATCAATCTGGGGTTACTTAGGTAAGGTCAACCCTTAAGAGTCCATTGGCTGAGACGGGATGCATCCAAGGATGCTGAGAGACCAGCCGATGTCATAGCAGGGCCGCTCTGGTACATTTTGGAAGGTCACCATGACCGGAGAAAGCAAGAGGCAAATCTTGCATACCTCTTCTAAAGAGAGCCAAGGACTGAGCAGGGGAATTACAGGCTGCAGTGACAGAGGCCAGGGGCTGCGTGGCTGGGGAGCAGCTCTGTGGAAAAGGCTCTGGTGGTCCTTGAGTTTCATTAGGCAAAACATGACCCAGCAGAGGATCCTGGGCTCTTTGAGCAGGACCACAGCCAGAAGAAGCGATTATCCCCCTCTGCTCAGCGCTTTTGACACCACACCCAGAATACTTGCCCAGGTTTAGACCCTGGGCAATGACAGTGAGACACTGGCAAAGAGGAGCCACTTCACCGGAGGGCCACTAAGATGGTAATCCTTCCATTACCCTTCAAGAGTTGGTGCGATTTCCCCAAGAATACCAGTATCTGCAACAACATCAACAACAACAAAGGCATTAATGTCCCTAAATATAAATACCGGCAGTGGAGCAGTGGGCACCTGTGGTAGCCACTTAGGGCAATGCCAATTAGATCAGTATTTGCAATATACAGCATGATACCCAATCCCAAAGTACAGATCTAAAGCGGTTCAGATGAAGGGCGGTCTTGCAAAAGACACCCTTTGTGTTCCCAGGTGGCATGGCCACTGCTGATTGCCCTCCCCAGGCTGGCAGAGGCTGGCTCCCCTTCTGAGGAGGGACTCCCTGCAAGGAAGCCACAGCCGTGGGTGTTGCTCACCTGGTTCTTACTGGCACTTCACTTGGCAGCCCTTCTGGGGTGTTTGATGCCTTCCTGTGACTACTCTTTCTGCACAGAAGATCATAAAAGGAGAATGATTTCATAAAAGAGGGTCATAAAGGCCCTGCTATGGACAAGAAAGCTCACCATGAGCGCTGGAGGGAGCCAGGAAGGTAGTTGGTAAGCACCAGGCCGATCCAGGAAGCTCAAGGCCTCTTCTGAAGCGTAAGCGGCCTTGAGCAGCAGTGCTTGCCCGTGTGGAGGTCTGGGAGAGAGAGTCGGGGCCCATCAGTGAGAATCCAAGTGATGGCTGCTGGCTTTAGCAAATCCTCACAACCATGTCAGAGTCCAGAAAGGGAAGGCACTTGATGGCTGTTGGCAGAGGAGACGCAGAGAATGTTTCCCCCGGGAATATGGCAGGAAGGACCTTGCCCTCTTTTTCTCCTTCAGTCCCCACGCTGGGACGGAGCTCAGGAAACATCCGTGAGCCTGGAGGAAGCCCAGACCTCCTGGGATGAGGTTCTGTCAGTGCAGGGGAAGAGGGAAGGATTTGTGAGACACATGGGAGTGCAGGTGAGGGAGCGGTATATGTGTAGCAACAAGTGTGCTAAGGGTAGGAAGGAGACCTGAACTAGCATGGGTAAGTGTAGGGTGGGGGTCATCCTGAATTGAAGTAGGTTGATTTCTTATAAGTTGAGGCAGCAGAAGAAGGAGGCTGCGCAGGTCAGCGCTGGCATATGGTGTAATGATTCAAACAAGCCTGGGGCTAAGACATCTTGGGTGCTAGGGGAGCATTAGCAGGGCTTTGGAAGAAACTGGGTGAGTTGTTGGGAACTCACAGGCACTGGCACATCCTCAGAAAACATTGTGTTTGAAGACACAACCAGTGAGCGTACAGGGACACCAGTTTGGGAGATCCCGGCTCAGAGTGAGGCAGGGAAGCAAGGGGGTGGTTAAAGGTTTCAAGGAAGCAGGCACAGGTATAGGAGAGTGTAGGACAGCCTGTGGTGGGGACAAGCAAGGGCCTTGGTGGGGCTGGGACAGCCCCCAACAGAACTGAGATCCTTGTCCTCTCAACTATGGCTCCTGCTTCTTCCAGTGGGGCCCATGAGAGGACAGCAGTTCCTTATGTTCCCAGTGCCTTGTGGCCTCCTCACCTCCACAGAGGCTGGGAGGTGTCCTACCGCTGTCCTGCACTCAGCATTGCACACCCCCACCTCTCACCGCCCCCAGGAAAAGCCCCGAGACTCCCATGAGGGAAGAATCCCCTTTCCCAGGGGACAGGGCTCAGGCCTTTGCTCTCTTGATTGAGGAAATGCATCAAAGGCTTTCAGAGCCACCTCCACATGGGCTTTTCCACCTGTAACCAGTGCTTCTGACTTTCTGCTTCACCAGTCCCCAGGGACGGGAATCTTCTCTGGTCATGCCCTCCACGGTCTCTCCGGTGATGGGCATCAGTGGGGCCTGCCAACACCCTCAGGAACTCCGAGTTTTGCTGCTGACTTTTACTTCTCTAGAGGCTTGTTCAATCTGCCAGGACCTGCAGGATCTTGCCACTAGAGGGCTCATTAACATGCAAAACGCCCCAACAAGCCAAGTGTCTGTGCGTAGTGTTCCTTAATCCCTCAGTTCTTATGGGGTTCTTTTGAGAGATTTCAGAAGCCAATAGATTTCAATACTAAACAAGAACAAGTTAGGATTCCTTCTTCTTTTAATTTTTTCTTTGTATTTCTTCTTACACACATTAAGTGATATCAGCAATCTCCAGACAATATTGATCCTGAACGTCTCCTAATGGAGCCTGAATATGGAAGTCAAGACCCTTTATGTCAGACACCCTACGGACAGTCTTTGCCCCAACCCCACCATTTCTCTCACCAGGCAACTAGGACTTAGAGCAGCCTGTTCCAACCTGAGCTTTCCCCACTGAAGTCTGTAGCTGCATGTTTCCGCTCCTGGGCACCAATTCCCACCTGCTTTACCGGGAAAAGGAGCTGACACGGAAGGATGTTTCTTAATTGCCAACAAAGAAAACCAAAGGGAGGCAGAGTTCAATAAACAAAAGACCTTCCTCAGCTGTGTGGTGAGTCCACGTTACCTCCACCGAAGTTCACTTTCCATTCTGGACGGCCTTAGGCTAATCGCAAACCCATTGTTGTGTCAAGCACAGATCACCCCAAGACCCCCCAAAACTCTCCCTGCCCCGGACTCTGTCCATAGTCGCTCTCTGCACACAGTGAGTCACACGTTGGAGTCACAAGCTCCCTCCATTCCCAGAGGCAAGCAAAGAGGCAGAGGGAATGAAATGCTCTCTCTTGACGAGCTAAAGCTGCACTGCTCCCAAAATGTCAGGGGCTCAGGAGCATCTTCAAGTGGTCTCTGCAACACGCAGATCCCCTCATTTGTCATTCGCTGGAGGGTAAGTTACATGTGACTCCATTGTAGGTGAAGACAGGGATGAGAGTGACCTGCTACAGTGTAGGACACCTCGGGTGCAATTGCCCAGGCTTACCTTTCTGGTCCAAGGAGAGAAATGGGTTGTCTCCACTGAGATGCCCTGGCCTCCCCTGCCTGTCCACCAGCTCCTGCTCCAGAAAGGCTCTTGTCGGTCCTGGCTCACATTCCCCAGTCCCTTGTGGAGGCTTCAGCTGCTCCCACGGCTCCTGGAGGAAGTTGCCCCCTCGGTGTGGGTAACTGAGTCAAGCCCTGGAGGAAGAGGTTAGGCAGAAGTTGAAACAGATGCAGGAAAGGCCTGGGTGTGAGAAGTGGTCAGGAAGTCTGCATTTTCAGATCTTTGGTGCTGGTCTGTAAAGTCTCATGAATTTTTCCATAGGACATGACACGGAGCAGCAAGCTGATGGCACTTTCTCACCCCCTTTGGAAATACAGGGTTAGGCAGCCATTTCCAAAACCACATTTCATCCCAGCACTTTGCATGGAGAAACTGTGTTCCGAGGACATGTTTATTCTAACACATTTCACATGTACATCTCATATCTAAATGGAGCTGGGAGCAATGAAGGCTGGATAAGTTGGACAGATGCTGCATGTATCTCTTTGCTGTCAAGCAATGGCCCCACCTGCTGGCACTTCCCTCATACCGTCCCTTTTTTGGAGATGGCCAAATCTTTATGGGGTTGTGCAATGGCATAACACCCCGGCCCTCCACGTGCCAGACCACCACCAGTGTACATGTTCCCTGAGTTCACCCAGTCACCTTCTCCTTCAGGCACCCAGAAATGCAATCCCAGAGGACATGCTCTGGGACACGTTCCCCATCTAAAGTGAAGCTAAGCAGCCTTTAGCTCCCCAGCTCATTCCCTGGACCTTTCTGAAAGATGCGTGCAGCATCTACTTTTTGCCAGCTGTCAGGGAGTCCCGCCAGTCTCCATGACCTTTCAAAGATGACAGAGAGCGGTCTCACTGTGACATTGTCTTACTTTCTCAGCACCTCTCGATGTGACCCGTCCATTCCCATGTCCTGGTAATGGTGGAGTTTGCTCAAGTAGCCCCTGATATCATTCCTGTCCTCCGTTGGCTGTTCTCCTCCAGAGCCCTGCCTTGAGGCACAAAGGCCTGGGAGACCTTGCTGGTGAAGTCTGAGGCAAAAAGGACATGGAGGATCTCAGGTCTGTCTTTACCTACTCTTCCTAAATCCAGCAGTGTCCAATCAGTATCTTTGTTTTCTTCTGGAAGTGTTCCTGAAGGAGGAAAAGCTCGTTATGATTGCCTGGAATTCGCTTTCAGGTTTTTGATACAGAGATATTTGATAGAGACAAATCTTCTGCTTGGAGGATGCTGTCCTTGGAGACCAGCTGTACTGAGCTCTGCTGCCCTTCAGTGGTGCTGACTATTGGATCCCCACTGAAACTCCCCAGAAGAGGCACAAGTCTGCTCCTCTGAGGTCCAACGTCTCCACTCTTCCATTCCGCTTCCTCACTCCCCTCGGGTGATGGGACCCCACTATTTCAGGGCCACGACAGCCAATCCTCACACCTCTGACCAGCTCTTCCTTCCTTGCAAGTATCACATCCAGGTTGGCATTATTTTGGTTGGCCCATCTGGCCGCTGTGCTAAGACGTTGTGCCAAGACACTCCAGGAACCGCCTGGACTGTGCATGCTGCTGTGTTCCCCTTTCAGAAATTGCCAGGGTCATTGCAGGCCCCAGGGAGACCCAGGCTTCTACAGCCAGAGGCTTCCTTGGGATCCTTCAAAAAGACTGTACCCGCTTCCTCACCCTGACTGCGGGTTCCTTATCTCCCACCATGAGAGGCCACTTTTACTGGCCTCTCCTCGGACCCTCCCTCACAAGGGATCACCAAACTCTTCACCCGCCCCACAGAGGAGCTCCATACATCCCGTTAAAGCCTTCACTTTCAGGGAACCCCACTCCTGATCCTTCCAGCCTGTCCCTCCTGAAGAGCCGATACCCATCCAGTGCAGCACTCCACGCTGTGTGCCTTGTCCAGCCGCGCTGTGGCTGTTACTCTATCGATGTCAAAAAGCACAGGCTCTCGCTCCGCTTGTCTGCTGCCCTGGCTGAGGGCATGGGTGCCCATCTGGGCTGTGGCACCTCAGGTGTAGCTCCAGGCCAAGCTCTGACTCGCCTTAAAGGAAACCTGGTACCGAGCGTCGACATCCTTCTGTGTGCAAAGGCTTTGCTTCACAGCAGAGAAGCTCAAGCTGAAATTGAGTGCCGAGTGTGAGCAAATCCTGCTGTCCCCAAGGCCAGAGAGAAACAGGGCTGGGAACTGCAGCCCTGGCAAGAAACAAGGTTTTTCTCAGTGGTGTCTCTGCTGCCCCTGAGGGCCTTTGGCAAAGGTGAAGCTGATCTCCATGAACAACAAGGTGCTGCTGAGAGGCCCCCTGTGAAAATTGTTTGTCTGTTCCCTGACTGTCTAATCAAGGGGGTGAGTAAAGGTTGGGGAAGAGATAAAAGAGCAGTTTGAGAGGGCAGGCACATGAGCGGAGACCCCGGTGTGATGTGCCTTGTCTTCCTGGACTGCCCTACATCTCCTGCATGGAGAAGGGAGAGACCTTGCCACAGTGCAGTGGCCATCAGTCACTTGTGTTAGGAAAATGTGCAACTGGCCCGTGCTGTCCGAGGAGAGAAGCTCGGACACAAAGCACGGAATTACACGGGTAAGCATTTATTCATGCGCATGAGGTGTCTGAGCGAAATTGGGGTACCTCAAATGTGGTTTTACACAGGGTTCTTATACCGGTCAAGCATTGAGGTACAACGTGATTTGACTAATCACTAATTAACACACACACAGTACTGATGACCATCATAGTAACACTTCACAAAGCAACTATTTTTCTGCAGCCTCCTCAGCCATCAGCATTCTCGCTGCTTGTCTGTTGATCCAGGCGTCCCTGGAGCTGGTCTATTGATAGTAGCTTATCTGGGCTGCTAGAGACTGGGAGAGTTTCAAAGGTGTGTCAGAGGGACTGGGGTACTGGCGTTATCTTGGTTGTCCAGGGGTCTCTTTCAGCCTTCATGGACAGCTCTAAGGTTCCGAGAAGCAAAGCCCTCATTTCCAGGGCAGGGCTGTTCTTCTGGTCCTTCTGATGAGCTGGTGTCCTTTAGTTTGCTTACTCAAGCGTGATAAATCAGTATACAACGTGAGCTATATCTCCATCTTCAGAAAGTGAATACGTTTTCATAGTATAAAGACTGATTGTCCTAAGAGTTAGGGAGGGAAGTTTTGATAACCTTGGAGCAGGGGATGCCTGTGGCCAGGCGGATTCTGCAGAAGGCTCTTTGATGGTCAAGGATCACCTCTCCGTGATCCAGAATGCTCCACCCCAACATGCAGGAAGTCACGCCAAGGCGTCAGGAGGCTGGCATGGCTGAGAAAGGAGCTCCTGACTAAGGTCAAGCATGAAGAGGAAGCACAGAGAAGGGGGAAGCTGGCTGCCTTCCAGCCTCAATGGTCTATGACTCTGTGCTGGAGAGAGCCATTTGTGTGTGTGTGTGTGCTTGTCTGTGCATGGGGGACCTGGAGGGATGAGGGAATCTTGAGGCCGGCTCCTAGATAGGTGGAAGGTCTAAGACCAGCTCCGGGAGGGACCCGTCCCGTCTGTGTGTCTATACAGGTATACATCTCACACGAACACAGCCTGGCATGCAAACAGCCCAACCCTCATTTCCCTTTCTCCACAGACTGCGATTTGGCTTGGCCTAGAGACCTCCCGAGGTCCCTTCCAGCATGAGTGAGTGTGCATTTCCTTCCACCGCAGGTCTTCCCTTGATGAGGACAGGGAGAGCGCTCAGGTTCCCCAGGACCACAGAGGTAAGCAGACATAAGTGTGACCCACTCAGGTGTGGCTTTTTTGTCCCACTCAACTCACTGACTCAAGGCGGACAGGCAGGTTACCCCAGACCCGCCTCATCATATCCTGAGCTGAACTTTTGCTTTTCCTTTTCCCTCTTTCCCCCTCCCAAATTCTTCTTTTTGATCATCCTCATACATTCCTCGACAAACAGCCCAGCTCTGCTCTTGCCCCACTGGCCCTGGCTTTGCTTGCTTTGTGCCCTCATGAAGTGTTTCTAAGAGGGTCGTCGTGCTGGTTCCTATGTTGGTCAGTACAGAACCAGTAAATCCTGCAATTACCTGCAGTGCCCTGCAACTTCTCATGCGGTTATCTTGTGGTCATGGCTCACCACAACCACGGTGAGCTGTCTGCATGCAAACAAGAAGAGGTGACAAAATGGATCTTCAGTGCAGGGGGACCTTGAGAAACTCTGGGATTCTGCCAACAAAAACTCCTGAAGTTTTCCAAGGAGAAGTGCCCAGTCCTGCATCGGCAGGGAATAACAACCCCATGTATCAGGGAACGTGACCAGCTGAGCAGTGACCCTGAGGAGAAGGGCCTGGGCACTACGAAGGACGCCAGACGAGCCAGTGGTGCATGCTCACCATGAGCAAGGCCAGCTGCACAGGGGGATGTGTTAGGAGGAGCATGGCCACCCAGACATCTTGAGTTTTCATCCCCCTCCAGGGAGCCGTGGTGTGGCCACACCTGCACTAGTGTGTCCCTCTGTGGGAATTCCTGCTCTAGGCAGGTGGGGAGCCACTGGAGAGTGCCCAGAGGAGGTCTGCACATCTCCTGGACTTCAGGCCCCAGTCCCCATCTTTGCCGACCTCCTCCATCCCAACACAACCTCAGGAATGTGATGACCCTGGAGAACCACCGTGCTCTCCAGGCGGCTCCAGATTCTTGTCTCAGAGGATGGGTGTCTTCAGTGTCACCCGTGGGAAAGCTCTGGGAGCGTCCCTGTCCCGCTTTACACCTTCAGCAACGAAGCACCACAGAGCTGCTTGCTCACCCTCCCCGCCACAGGGGATGGGGGGAGAGACGTGGAAGAGTAAAAGTAAGAAAACTCGTGGATTGAGATAAGAACAATTTCATACTTGAAATAATAAGATAATAATAATAAAAATAATAACAACAACAAAAATAAATTGTGATGGAAAGTAAAACAATGAGAGAGAGAAAGAGAGAAATAAACAAAACCGAGGAAGGGGAAAAAAAAATGTGATGCAACTGCTCAGTTTCAACCCCTCTCCAAACCTGAACTTCTGCTGTTTGGACCCTTGGGGGAAGAGCAGGGCTCAGGAGGTCCCACAGCATTCTCAAGGCAGTGGAAGAGGACTGTGAGGAATCTCACTAGCTCACAGGCCTCAAGGAGGAGAGGGGTGGGAATGCTATGATGAGGTCAGCGGTACCTCAGAATTTCATGGGCCAGCAGGAGGCACGTGGCTGTGAAGGTGACTGTGATGCCCCTTCTGCCTCTGGAGTTGATTGACCAGCAGCACGAACATGGCTGGTAAAGGACGGGGAGGTCACTTCTTTCTGAGGTAGCTGCTCGGTCAGCCCTTGACTCATGGCTGGGATATTTGCTGTTAGGCTCACATCTGCCAGCGTCCTTGATAGGCCAGCAGAAGGCACCTGCCTGGACCGTGGATTGTGGGAAGCCGTTTCCCTAATGAGCGGGAGGCCTCTCCAGGAAGAGGCGTTGGATATGGGTTGTCACTTCCTTTCCACCTGAGTAACTGGTGGGGCAGGGGCAGGCACACAGCTTGGCCGTGTCAGTCCCAGAAGCTGAAAGGCCAGCAGCAGGCACGTGGCTTGGAAGACCATGGTGAGGTTACGTCTGTCGAGTCGGCCGATAGGCCACAAGAAGGCTGATGGCTCGGGATGTGATGATGTTATCAACTGTGTCTGAGAAGCTCATAGGCCAGGAGGAGGCACGTGGCCGTGAAGGCGAGTGTGAGGCCACTTTAGTCTCCAATCTCCTGGAGTGATTGGCCATCAGCAGGCACAGGGCTGGGCTGTTGACCGTGACATTCACTTCTGGCTGAGAACCTGATAGCCAGCAGCAGGCACACGTGACTTGGTGGTTGTTTTGTACCTGGAGGTTCTGGTTTGTTATGTCCCCAGTAAGAAAGGCACTCAGACTCTGCGAGGCATTCTTTACAATGCCATTTGTTAGAGAAACACTCTAAACAAAGAGAGGATCTGTGGGAGACTGGCTGGCTGAGCAGAGGCATGTCAACATAGAATTGATAAGTCAGCAGGATCTCAAGAAGTGGCGAAAACAGCTGGTGTGAGAACTAATAAAGTGCAAGGACACACTGACCTTGTTTACTCCGGCATAAAGCCGACAAGAAAGTTGTGGTTAGCAAAAGGGAACGGCAGCTGGAGGAAACAGGGTGTTGGGAGAAACAAGATGTGTATGTAAATGTTGGGAGAAACAAGGTGTGTATGTAAAGGCTGGCATTTAGGCTACCAACCAATAAGGAGCTTGGCTTTTGTAATATGTATGAGCTAATTAAGGAACCTATAAAGTGTGATGATTGTATTCTAATAAACGAAGTCTGCTGATCCCTCACATTGAGTGACTGCTCCTTCCCTCTGCTTTGGCAAATGGCACGACATTTGGCGCCCGAACAGGGACCCGGCGACCCGATAGCGGAGTCCGGAAGCCACGGCCAGTAGAGAACTAAAGTGCGGTCCTGTAAGCAGCGCAGGAGGTGAAAGGGATATTCGTCCCCGCACCCGGGAGCACCTAAAGAGGCTGTCCCGCCAGCTACGCGCCGCCGAAGTCTGCAAAGGCTGCAATAGAGCGCTCTTTAAAGGTATGAACAGGCAAGCGGCGTATAACTTGCTCAAATGCTTCTTAGAGAAGCGGGGCACAGAAGGGGTAGATTTAAAGAAGGAACTCCCTGACTTGTTAGAGTATGGGGTAGCCCGGGGAATTTTTTTCAGATTCTAATACGGACTGATAACGGAGCAGTCTGGCCAACTGCCTCCCAGTGAGCGACCGCTATCATGGAAACAGAGGCGGCAGCTGTGTTGCTCGTAAGCATCCTCTCCAAGAGAGGGATCGAGACAACGGTAAAACAATTATGTGCGTTGATTAGGACAACGTTGGGGACATTTTAAGGACAGTCAAACTATTTTTTCTGACCTTGAGTGGCGAGAGCTTGGCAATACTATGTGGGAGCAGACTATCACGGGGGATGAAAAGTCAAAGAAGGAGATTAAAACAGTGCGGGAACTATGGAGGTCTGTGTCAGAGACTTTAAAAGCCATGAAAGCTGAAAGAAAGGTGGCTTGTGCAGCCACTCAAATGCTAGCCCCAGAACCCTTGCCTGATAGACCGAAGAATACAACATCTGGACTGTTTCGGTTCTTTGGGCCGTCTGCAGTCCGAGGTATGTCGGGTGCCCCCAAACGAACTGCCTTGGAAGCCAAGTATAGTGTTCTGGGGGGTGACGGCGCTTCTGAACTGCTTGAAACGTACCCTCCGCTTACGGACTGCAAAGATGCAGAAACTAGCGGTAACGGGGCCCCTCTTTCACCTGAGACGGTGGCGGAAGAGCGACGACCCGGAGAGGAGGAGCGGCTGGTTCCGTTAACCCCTCCGTGGCCAACAGCCCCGCCTCTAGGAGTCTCTTCAGGTGCGTCTACTCCACCACAGGGTGACAGCAAAGAACAGAGTATGGCTGGGACTAATGAGCTCCTGAAGAAGGTGGTGCAACAGTTACAGGACTTAACAATTACAGCCCAGAGGGGAGGAATAGAACACCTGTCCGGGGCATCAGGGGAATCCCTACCCCCTTGCCTCTCTGGACCACCAGCGACGGTTCAGCCCAGACGCTGGAGCGAAGTGGCTAGAGACGCTATGCTGGACGGGCAGTGGCAAGCGGTATCCAGCTTGGGGGCGAGTGCTTTTCCTGTGCTGCAAGAGAATAACGGCAATAAGTGGGCACCTCACGATTGGAAAATCCTTCAGCAAGCAAAAAACACTGTGTCCCAGTATGGGATAAAATCAGAAGCTTCACGTCAAATTGTAATCTGGATCTTTTCGGCTGACCTGATGTGCCCTGCTGACTGCCAAAACCTTATGCGGCTTTTATTGTCACCTACGCAGTATTTGTTGTGGGGGTCGGAATGGTCACGGCGGGCGGCAAGTGCTGCGGCACAGCATCAAACGCAGGGGGATCCCCTCTATGGGATTACCGCGGAAATGATAACGGGGACGGGAAGGTTTAACGATATTAATGCTCAGTTGGTTTTTCCTATTGCTTTGTTGCAGTTGTCTGCCAAACTGGTGCTAGATGCCTTTTTAGCCTTACCCGGTTCGTCCACTCCATCCAGCAAGGTGCCACTGAAGCGTATAGTCATTTTGTCGATCGCTTGTGGGGGGCGATATGTGGGAGAGAAAAAAAAAAAAAAAAAAACAAAAAAAAAAAAAAAAAAAAACAAACAAACAAAAAAAAAAAAAACAAAAAAACCAAAGAGTGCCTACAGTGTGTACCGTGAGTATTGTGTCAGTGTTACCATTGTGATAAGAAGTGGTGGGCCCGGTGCACGCGCGCACAAAGGTGATCTGAAACTTGCTATCTGAAAGAAATAGTGCTGTATAGAATATTAATAACCACTGGACACGAAATACAGTTCACGAAACTGCCAAATTGATTATTGTTTGTATAAAAAATAAAAAAAAAATAAAAAAAAAATTTAAAAAAAAAAAAAGAGAAAGGCAATTCGCCTAGAAGAGAAAATGTTGAGCCAGGCAGATGTGATCGTAATTGGGCTAATCTTAATAATCCCAGGGTCGGCAACTATACATCGCATTAACCCAAGGGAAAATATGTGGGTAACCTGGGCAAATAAAACAGGGCAGCCCGTGTTTTGCCTTTCCCTCGCCTCAGCAACTGAGCCGTTTAGGACTTGTTTGTTAGGTATGCCTGGATATAAGGAAGGTGACTTTGCCAGGTTCAGTACTGGCAGCTGTACTAATGTGACTGCAACTAGCAACTGTAGTGCTAACTTGATAAAAGGATTAAATCACTCGCTACCCTGGAATCCCCAGGAGTTGGAACTATTAGGGTCGATGCGAGTTGGAAATACATCTAAAAATTGGACTCAGACATGTTTTATATTTGGGGGACCCCTACAAACGGGTATCCACTTCTACCAGGCAAGAAATTGGACAGGGTGGACTAATGTCACCTCTCACGCATCTTACTACAAGTATCAGGATGCGGGCGATTTTTGTGGTACCAATGACAGTGGTAACACCTATGCTTTAGGAGCGGCTGGAGCGGAAACAAAGGGAGGAATAGGGATCTGGAACAATGGTACCCCAAAGGCGTTGCCCCCACAGGTATTTTTAATATGTGGGGACAGGGCCTGGCAGGGTATCCCAGCAAATGCTGTAGGAGGGCCATGCTACTTAGGAAAATTGACCCTGTTGGCCCCGGGAGAAAATTGGTGGAAAACCATAACAAGAAAAGGGCAACAACAAAGACAAAAAAGAGCCGCCACGGGTCTTTCCCCAGACTGTCGTGATGACGTAATTCTGCCTAGCGACACCGAAAAGGTCTTCCTTTCACTATTTGTACCAGGTGCTGCAGCTGCGAGGGCCCTAAATGAGGTAGGGAAATTAGCTTGTTGGGCTAAAAAGCAGGCTGATGTGACAACAGAGCTTATTGAAAAATTACTTGCAGATCAGGATACCTTCCATCATGCGATTTTACAGAATAGAGCTGCTATTGACTTTCTGTTATTAGCACAAGGACATGGGTGTGAGGATTTTGAAGGGATGTGTTGTATGAATCTGTCTGACCATGGGGAGTCAATCCACAAACAGCTACAATGGTTAAAGGACCACACCAAGAATATTCAACAAGATCAGGGGTTATTCGATACCTGGCTTAAGAATATATTTGGGGAACTGCCATCTTGGATAATAAGTTTAATAAAAGAAAGCTTACGCATTTTAATTGTTATATTAGTAATAAGTATATGCTCTTGTATAATTTTTAGCTGTGTGAAGAAAGCAATTATGAAAATTGTTAATCAAGTCTGGGTTGCTCAAAAACAAGAAGGGGGAATTGTGCAGGAGTGGCTGGTACAGCAGGGGCACAATCTAGTATCCATGAGCAACCCATGTTTTTAACAGTAGCAGGGATATGCTGACAAAAACGGCTGGTGACCTTGACCATCCTTCCCTGAGCAGAAGAAGGAGCCTCACTACGTGATGAACAACAACAGCGGAACAACACCCAGGATAAGGAGGAGGCACAGATCGGCGAGACCAGCCGGCAGCTACCGATGAGAAAGGTGTTGTGAGTGCGTGGACAGCTGTGATTAACCAATTATAGGTTGTTATGAAGAGCGTGCCCAGCCACCCCATCCGTTCCGGTGAATGATGGGGGAGTGACCGGGGAGAAAGACCCCCTGGCTGCTGCGTTTGCAGACTTGCGGGTATCAGACAGCTCCTCCTCATGGCTGGTTAAAAGGACTAGCCAAGCTAAGAGGGATATGTGTAATAGTATTTATATGCATTTTTGTTTTGTGTACCCTGTTTGTTGCAATGTATACGAAAAATGATTGAAAGATCGGTTTCAGCAGTGTTTCTAGTAAAACAAAAAGGGGGAGATGTGGGAATGGGAGTCTCACTAACGGACATTCCTGAGTTTGATTTTAATGAGCAAACACTGCACCACCCGGCATAACAAGACACTTAAGCAGAAAACAACGGAGAAAGGAATGTGCAGCTGGAAGGAGAAAAACAAGATAAAGACCATGAAGGCATTTCGCATGATCAGAAAGAACGGGCCAATCTGCTAGAGGATAGATGCGCGTGAACACAAGGCTGTAACCTATCTGCAAGCTGCAGGTAGCGCGTGTCCATAGCAGTTAACTATATAAGCCCTGTTATAAGTGTAAATAAAGGAGAATGACCATACTCATATTGAGATCTGTCATTACTCCGGAATCGCAACTCCCGCTCCGTCGTCGACACTGAACAAAGGGAAACTCCGACAGGTAAAGACAATAAAGAATCCAGCAGAATATTATTTGTCTCTGCTCCCATCTCTTAGATCTCCTCTGGAGCTGGGGGTGCAGCCCCAGCACACAGGAGAGGTCAAGGAGCCATGAGCCCAGCTGCCACATGGAGGAGCAGCACTTGTGGACCTTGGGGCTGCCCCTCGCTGCCTCAGTGGACAGATCCTTTCTGCCACCTTCACATCGGGGCTGCTGCTTCCCTGGAGCCATGGCCATGGACAACCGCAGGATCTGGTCTTATTAGAGCAGCCCTGCCAGCGCAGGGCCCTGTGGAGAGCACGGGCTGGGAACCTGGAGGCCATCAGCGCTCGCTGCCGGCAGCGGTCCAGGCTCTGGAGGTACAGCCCCTTGGTGACTGGAGGGGGGAACGCAGGGACGTCGTCACCTGCTGGGGGACAAAGTGCCACCCTCTCCCCCCACTGGCAAGGGCGGACTCACAGTTGAGGATGGCGGCCCTCTTGCAGGGCCGGGCGCTGGCGGCAGCAGGAGGGAGAGGGGTGCAGAGGTGGCGCCAGGCGGCCTCGCTGTCGCACACCTCCTGGAGGCAGCGGCAGGTCTGGCCCAGTCTCAGCAGGTCGGGCAGCGTCGGGAAGGAGACGACGTGCAGTAGCTGTGGGGAGAGAGGGGGCGAGAGCAGCAACCCTGGGACCCCCCCTGCTTTCAGGGGGAGACCCCAGCCCCGCCAACCACCCCAGCTCAACTCACCACTCAGGGGGGAGATGCTGCATGGCGGCCACGTCCTCCCCCTCCTCACCACCCTTCAGGCTGCTGTGGGGTTGGGCTGCGGGCAGGGCATGTGGGTGAGGTGATGGCGGGCAGCCCCACGGCGAGCACCACCCCCACCCCTCCTCAGCCACCCCACCGCCACCCCGGCGGCTTCACCGCCATGTCCTCACCACCGACAGCTGGATGCTGGCAGCGATGGCGATCTCTTTCCAAGCAGTGGATGGAGATCAATCTGGGGTTACTTAGGTAAGGTCAACCCTTAAGAGTCCATTGGCTGAGACGGGATGCATCCAAGGATGCTGAGAGACCAGCCGATGTCATAGTAGGGCCGCTCTGGTACATTTTGGAAGGTCACCATGACCGGAGAAAGCAAGAGGCAAATCTTGCATACCTCTTCTAAAGAGAGCCAAGGACTGAGCAGGGGAATTACAGGCTGCAGTGACAGAGCCCAGGGGCTGCGTGGCTGGGGAGCAGCTCTGTGGAAAAGGCTCTGGTGGTCCTTGAGTTTCATTAGGCAAAACATGACCCAGCAGAGGATCCTGGGCTCTTGGAGCAGGACCACAGCCAGAAGAAGCGATTATCCCCCTCTGCTCAGCGCTTTTGACACCACACCCAGAATACTTGCCCAGGTTTAGACCCTGGGCAACAGCAGTGAGACATTGGCAAAGAGGAGCCACTTCACCGGAGGGCCGCTAAGATGGGAATCCTTCCATTACCCTTCAAGAGTTGGTGCGATTTCCCCAAGAATACCAGTATCTGCAACAACATCAACAACAACAAAGGCATTAATGTCCCTAAATATAAATACCGGCAGTGGAGCAGTGGGCACCTGTGGTAGCCACTTAGGGCAATGCCAATTAGATCAGTATTTGCAATATACAGCATGCTACCCAATCCCAAAGTACAGATCTAAAGCGGTTCAGATGAAGGGCGGTCTTGCAAAAGACACCCTTTGTGTTCCCAGGTGGCATGGCCACTGCTGATTTCCCTCCCCAGGCTGGCAGAGGCCGGCTCCCCTTCTGAGGAGGGACTCCCTGCAAGGAAGCCACAGCCGTGGGTGTTGCTCACCTGGTTCTTACTGGCACTTCACTTGGCAGCCCTTCTGGGGTGTTTGATGCCTTCCTGTGACTACTCTTTCTGCACAGAAGATCATAAAAGGAGAATGATTTCATAAAAGAGGGTCATAAAGGCCCTGCTATGGACAAGAAAGCTCACCATGAGCGCTGGAGGGAGCCAGGAAGGTAGTTGGTAAGCACCAGGCAGATCCAGGAAGCTCAAGGCCTCTTCTGAAGCGTAAGCGGCCTTGAGCAGCAGTGCTTGCCCGTGTGGAGGTCTGGGAGAGAGAGTCGGGGCCCATCAGTGAGAATCCAAGTGATGGCTGCTGGCTTTAGCAAATCCTCACAACCATGTCAGAGCCCAGAAAGGGAAGGCACTTGATGGCTGTTGGCAGAGGAGACGCAGAGAATGTTTGTCCCGGGAATATGGCAGGAAGGACCTTGCCCTCTTTTTCTCCTTCACTCCCCACGCTGGGACGGAGCTCAGGAAACATCCGTGAGCCTGGAGGAAGCCCAGACCTCCTGGGATGAGGTTCTGTCAGTGCAGGGGAAGAGGGAAGGATTTGTGAGACACATGGGAGTGCAGGTGAGGGAGCGGTATATGTGTAGCAACAAGTGTGCTAAGGGTAGGAAGGAGACCTGAACTAGCATGGGTAAGTGTAGGGTGGGGGTCATCCTGAATTGAAGTAGGTTGATTTCTTATAAGTTGAGGCAGCAGAAGAAGGAGGCTGCGCAGGTCAGTGCTGGCATATGGCATGAAGGTTCAAAAAAGTCTGGGGGCCAGGACATCTTGGGTGCTAGGGGAGCATTAGCAGGGCTTTGGAAGAAACTGGGTGAGTTGTTGGGAACTCACAGGCACTGGCACATCCTCAGAAAACTTTGTGTTTGAAGACACAACCAGTGAGGATAAAGAGACACCAGTTAAGCTTGGGAGATCCCGGCTCAGAGTGAGGCAGGGAACCAAGGGGGTGGTTAAAGGTTTCAAGGAAGCAGGCACAGGTATAGGAGAGTGTAGGACAGCCTGGGGTGGGGACAAGCAAGGGCCTTGGTGGGGCTGGGACAGCCCCCAACAGAACTGAGATCCTTGTCCTCTCGGCTATGGCTGCTGCTTCTTCCAGGGGGGCCCGTGAGAGGACAGCAGTTCCTTATGTTCCCAGTGCCTTGTGGCCTCCTCACCTCCACAGAGGCTGGGAGGTGTCCTACCGCTGTCCTGCACTCAGCATTGCACACCCCCACCTCTCACCGCCCCCAGGAAAAGCCCCGAGAGTCCCATGAGGGAAGAATCCCCTTTCCCAGGGGACAGGGCTCAGGCCTTTGCCCTCTTGATTGAGGAAATGCATCAAAGGCTTTCAGAGCCACCTCCACATTGGCTTTTCCACCTGTAACCAGTGCTTCTGACTTTCTGCTTCACCAGTCCCCAAGGACGGGAATCTTCTCTGGTCATGCCCTCCACGGTCTCTCCAGTGATGGGCATCAGTGGGGCCTGCCAACACCCTCAGGAACTCCGAGTTTTGCTGCTGACTTTTACTTCTCTAGAGGCTTCTTCAGTCTGCCAGGACCTGCAGGATCTTGCCACTAGAGGGCTCATTAACATGCAAAACGCCCCAACAAGCCAAGTGTCTGTGCGTAGTGTTCCTAAATCCCTCAGTTCTTATGGGGTTCTTTTGAGAGATTTCAGAAGCCAATAGATTTCAATACTAAACAAGAACAAGTTAGGGTTCCTTCTTTTTTAAATTTTTTCTTTATTTTTCTTCTTACACACATTAAGTGATATCAGCAATCTCCAGACAATATTGATCCTGAACGTCTCCTAATGGAGCCTGAATATGGAAGTCAAGACCCTTTCTGTCAGACCCTCTACGGACAGTCTTTGCCCCAACCCCACCATTTCTCTCACCAGGCAACTAGGACTTAGAGCAGCCTGTTCCAACCTGAGCTTTCCCCACTGAAGTCTGTAGCTGCATGTTTCCGCTCCTGGGCACCAATTCCCACCTGCTTTACCGGGAAAAGGAGCTGACACGGAAGGATGTTTCTTAATTGCCAACAAAGAAAACCAAAGGAAGGCCCAGTTCAATAAACAAAAGACCTTCCTCAGCTGCATGGTAAGTCCACGTTACCTCCACCGAAGTTCACTTTCCATTCTGGACGGCCTTAGGCTAATCGCAAACCCATTGTTGTGTCAAGCACAGATCATCCCAAGACCCCCCAAAACTCTCCCTGCCCCGGACTCTGTCCGTAGTCACCCTTTGCACACAGTGAGTCACACGTTGGAGTCACAAGCTCCCTCCATTCCCAGAGGCAAGCAAAGAGGCAGAGGGAATGAAATGCTCTCTCTTGACGAGCTAAAGCTGCACTGCTCCCAAAATGTCAGGGGCTCAGGAGCATCTTCAAGTAGACTCTGCAACACGCAGATCCCCTCATTTGTCATTCGCTGGAGGGTAAGTTACATGTGACTCCATTGTAGGTGAAGACAGGGATGAGAGTGACCTGCTACAGTGTAGGACACCTCGGGTGCAATTGCCCAGGCTTACCTTTCTGGTCCAAGGAGAGAAATGGGTTGTCTCCACTGAGATGCCCTGGCCTCCCCTGCCTGTCCACCAGCTCCTGCTCCAGAAAGGCTCTTGTCAGTCCTGGCTCACATTCCCCAGTCCCTTGTGGAGGCTTCAGCTGCTCCCATGGATCCTGGAGGAAGTTGCCCCCTCGGTGTGGGCAACTGAGTCAAGCCCTGGAGGAAGAGGTTAGGCAGAAGTTGAAACAGATGCAGGAAAGGCCTGGGTGTGAGAAGTGGTCAGGAAGTCTGCATTTTCAGATCTTTGGTGCTGGTCTGTAAAGTCTCATGAATTTTTCCATAGGACATGACACGGAGCAGCAAGCTGACGGCACTTTCTCACCCCCTTTGGAAATACAGGTTTAGGCAGCCATTTCCAAAACCACATTTCACCCCAGCACTTTGCATGGAGAAACTGTGTTCCGAGGACATGTTTATTCTAACACATTTCACATCTACATCTCATATCTAAATGGAGCTGGGAGCAATGAAGGTTGGATAAGTTGGGTAGATGCTGCATGTATCTCTTTGCTGTCACGCAATGGCCCCACCTGCTGGCACTTCCCTCATACCGTCCCTTTTTTGGAGATGGCCAAATCTTTATGGGGTTGTGCAATGGCATAACACCACGGCCCTCCACGTGCCAGACCACCATTGATGTACATGTTCCCTGAGTTCACCCAGTCACCTTCTCCTTCACGCACCCAGAAATGCAATCCCAGAGGACATGCTCTGGGACACGTTCCCCATCTAAAGTGAAGCTAAGCAGCCTTTAGCTCCCCAGCTCATTCCCTGGACCTTTCTGAAAGATGCGTGCAGCATCTACTTTTTGCCAGCTGTCAGGGAGTCCCGCCAGTCTCCATGACCTTTCAAAGATGACAGAGAGTGGCCTCACTGTGACATTGTCTTACTTTCTCAGCACCCCTGGATGTGACCCGGCCATTCCCACGTACTGGTAATGGTGGAGTTTGCTCAAGTAGCCCCTGATTTGACTCCTGTCCTCCGTTGGCTGTTCTCCTCCAGAGTCCTGTCTTGAGGCACAAAGGCCTGGGAGACCTTGCTGGTGAAGTCTGAGGCAAAAAGGACATGGAGGATCTCAGGTCTCTCTTTACCTACTCTTCCTAAATCCAGCAGTGTCCAATCAGCATCTATGTTTTCTTCTGGAAGTGTTCCTGAAGTAGGAAAAGCTCGTTATGATTGCCTGGAATTCGCTTTCAGGTTCCAAACTGATTTTTGATAGAGAGAAATCTTCTGCTTGGAGGATGCTGTCCTTGGAGACCAGCTGTACTGAGCTCTGCTGCCCTTCAGTGGTGCTGACTATTGGATCCCCACTGAAACTCCCCAGAAGAGGCACAAGTCTGCTCCTCTGAGGTCCAACGTCTGCACTCTTCCATTCTGCTTGTTGTCCTAAGATGCTCCAGGAACCGCCTGGACTGTGCATGCTGCTGTGTTCCCCTTTCAGAAATTGCCAGGGTCATTGCAGGCCCCAGGGAGACCCAGGCTTCTACAGCCAGAGGCTTCCTTGGGATCCTTCAAAAAGACTGTACCCACTTCCTCACCCTGACTGCGGGTTCCTTATCGCCCACCATGAGAGGCCACTTTTACTGGCCTCTCCTCTGACCCTCCCTCACAAGGGATCACCAAACTCTTCCCCCGCCCCACAGAGGAGCTCCATACATCCCGTTAAAGTCTTCACTTTCAGGGAACCCCACTCCTGATCCTTCCAGCCTGTCCCTCCTGAAGAGCCGATACCCATCCATTGCAGCACTCCACGCTGTGTGCCTTGTCCAGCCGTGCTGTGGCTGTTACTCTATCGATGTCAAAAAGCACAGGCTCTCGCTCCGCTTGTCTGCTGCCCTGGCTGAGGGCATGGGTGCCCATCTGGGCTGTGGCACCTCAGGTGTAGCTCCAGGCCAAGCTCTGACTCGCCTTAAAGGAAACCTGGTACCGAGCGTCGACATCCTTCTGTGTGCAAAGGCTTTGCTTCACAGCAGAGAAGCTCAAGCTGAAATTGAGTGCCGAGTGTGAGCAAATCCTGCTGTCCCCAAGGCCAGAGAGAAACAGGGCTGGGAACTGCAGCCCTGGCAAGAAACAAGGTTTTTCTCAGTGGTGTCTCTGCTGCCCCTGAGGGCCCTTGGCAAAGGTGAAGGTGATCTCCATGAACAACAAGGTTCTGCTGAGAGGCCCCCTGTGAAAATTGTTTGTCTGTTCCCTGACTGTCTAATCAAGGGGGTGAGTAAAGGTTGGGGAAGAGATAAAACAGGAGTTTGAGAGGGCAGGCACATGAGCGGAGACCCCGGTGTGATGTGCCTTGTCTTCCTGGACTGCCCTACATCTCCTGCATGGAGAAGGGAGAGACCTTGCCACAGTGCAGTGGCCATGAATCACTTGTGTTAGGAAAATGTGCAACCGGCCCGTGCTGTCCGAGGAGAGAGGCTCGGACATAAAGCACGGAATTACAAGGGTAAGCATTTATTCATGCGCGTGAGGTGTCTGAGTGAAATTGGGGTACCTCAAATGTGGTTTTACACAGGGTTCTTATACCGGTCAAGCATTGAGGTACAACGTGATTTGACTAATCACTAATTAACACACACACAGTACTGATGACCATCATAGTAAGACTTCGCAAAGCAACTATTTTTCTGCAGCCTCATCAGCCATCAGCATTCTCGCTGCTTGTCTATTGATCCAGGCGTCCCTGGAGCTGGTCTATTGATAGTAGCTTATCTGGGCTGCTAGAGACTGGGAGAGTTTCAAAGGTGTGTTAGAGGGACTAGGGTACTGGCGTTATCTTGGTTGTCCAGGGGTCTCTTTCAGCCTTCATGGACAGCTCTAAGGTTCCGAGAAGCAAAGCCCTTATTTCCAGGGCAGGGCTGTTCTTCTGGTCCTTCTGATGAGCTGGTGTCCTTTAGTTTGCTTACTCAAGCGTGATAAATCAGTATACAACGTGAGCTATATCTCCATCTTCAGAAAGTGAATACGTTTTCATAGTATAAAGACTGATTGGCCTAAGAGTTAGGGAGGGAAGTTTTGATAACCTTGGAGCAGGGGATGCCTGTGGCCAGGCGGATTCTGCAGAAGGCTCTTTGATGGTCAAGTGTCACCTCTCCATGATCCAGAATGGTCCACCCCAACATGCAGGAAGTCACGCCAAGGCGTCAGGAGGCTGGCATGGCTGAGAAAGGAGCTCCTGACTAAGGTCAAGCATGAAGAGGAAGCACAGAGAAGGGGGGAGCTGGCTGCCTTCCAGCCTCAATGGTCTATGACTCTGTGCTGGAGAGAGCCTTTTGTGTGTGTGTGTGTGTGCGCGCTTGTCTGTGCATGGGGGACCTGGAGGGATGAGGGAATCTTGAGGCCAGCTCCTAGAGAGGTGGAGGGTCTAAGACCAGCTCCGGGAGGGACCCGTCCTCTCTGTGTGTCTATACAGGTATACATCTCACACGAACACAGCCTGGCATGCAAACAGCCCAACCCTCATTTCCCTTTCTCCACAGACTACGATTTGGCTTGGCCTAGAGACCTCCCGAGGTCCCTTCCAGCATGAGTGAGTGTGCATTTCCTTCCATCACGGGTCTTCCCTTGATGAGGACAGGGAGAGCACTCAGGTTCCCCAGGACCACAGAAGTAAGCAGACATAAGTGTGATCCACTCAGGTGTGGCTTTTTTGTCCCACTCAACTCACTGACTCAGGGCGGACAGGCAGGTTACCCCAGACCCGCCTCATCATATCCTGAGCTGAACTTTTGCTTTTCCTTTTCCCTCTTTCCCCCTCCCAAGTTCTTCTCTTTAATCATCCTCATACATTCCTCGACAAACAGCCCAGCTCTGCTCTTGCCCCATTGGCCCTGGCTTTGCTTGTTTCGTTCCCTTGTATGCTCACCTTCAACCCCTCTCCTAGCCTGAACTTCTGCTCTTTGGACCCTTGGGGGAAGAGCAGGGCTCAGGAGGTCCCACAGCATTCTCAAGGCAGTGGAAGAGGACTGTGAGGAATCTGACTAGCTCACAGGCCACAAGGAGGAGAGGGGTGGGAATGCTATGATGAGGTCAGCGGTACCTCAGAATCTCATGGGCCAGCAGGAGGCACGTGGCTGTGAAGGTGACTGTGATGCCCCTTCTGCCTCTGGAGTTGATTGACCAGCAGCACGAACATGGCTGGTAAAGGACGGGGAGGTCACTTCTTTCTGAGGTAGCTGCTCGGTCAGCCCTTGACTCATGGCTGGGATATTTGCTGTTAGGCTCACATCTGCCAGCGTCCTTGATAGGCCAGCAGAAGGCACCTGCCTGGACCGTGGATTGTGGGAAGCCGTTTCCCTAATGGGCTGGGAGGCCTCTCCAGGAAGAGGCGTTGGATATGGGTTGTCACTTCCTTTCCACCTGAGTAACTGAGGGGGCAGGGGCAGGCACACAGCTTGGCCGTGTCAGTCCCAGAAGCTGAAAGGCCAGCAGCAGGCACGTGGCTTGGAAGACCATGGTGAGGTTACGTCTGTCGAGTCGGCCGATAGGCCACAAGAAGGCTGATGGCTCGGGATGTGATGATGTTATCAATTGTGTCTGAGAAGCTCATAGGTCAGGAGGAGGCGCATGGCCGTGAAGGCGAGTGTGAGGACATTTTGTCTCCAATCTCCTGGAGTGACTGGCCATCAGCAGGCACAGGGCTGGGCTGGTGACCGTGACATTCACTTCTGGCTGAGAACCTGAGAGCCAGCAGCAGGCACACGTGACTTGGTGGTTGTTTTGTACCTGGAGGTTCTGGTTTGTTATGTCCCCAGTGAGAAAGGCACTCAGACTCTGCGAGGCATTCCTTACAATGCCATTTGTTAGAGAAACACTCTGAACAAAGAGAGGATCGTGTAGGCAATCTGACGTCCCTTCAGGTGCCAGAGCCTTTGACAGTGGTGCAGAGAGTTGTGCAGCTTCCATCTCTGAATCGGCTCCTGTGATCTCTTTCAAGGTTTCCTAACAGGGAAAAAACCCTCTGGTCATCATTTCTACTGCCCTGAGACGTGATGTTCACGTGCAAATCTGTTGCTGCAGTTTTTGGCAAACGTGAGGACGTGCAGTGGGCCTCCTGGCCAGTCCCAGGTGGGAGCTTCCTGCAGATTTCTCTCTTGCCATCAAGTTGGTCCTGTGACCCAGGGACATGCTCAGCACAACACAGCCTGAAGACCAAGCTGCACGTGGAGCCCAGCACAGCGCAGCACAGGCCCGGGTCTACTCAGGTTTACTCTTCTGTGGATCACTGACTCCTCTATGGACAATGCTCTTATGGTCAGGATCCCTGAACTGCCTGAGGAAGGTTAGGAAGAGGGTGAGGTCTCCTTTAGACAGCTGGAGGAAGGGACACCGTTTTAGGACCTGGTAGTCACTGGGGACTTTGAAGACCATGGACCTCTGCTAAAAGGCCTCGGTTGGAGGGGAGGTAGAAGGTAATCCCTGACCCGACATGGGGGGATGCTCTCCTGGACTTGTTTTTCACCAGAAGACAAGGCAGGACTGGTGGAAGATGCGGAGGGCAGCTTTGGCTGCAGTGCGCGTGAGGTGGCAATGTAGAAAAGCTTGAGGGAAGTGAGCAAGAGCACTTGTAGCAGGGCTGAGTAGAGAGGAAGGGTCACCTCCACCCAGCTGCTGGCAGTGCTCTTCCTCCTGCAGCCCAGGATGGCGTTGTCTGCCTTTGCTGCAAAGGTGCCGAGTCAGGAGAAGAGAAGAGAAGGGAAGGGAAGGGAAGGGAAGGGAAGGGAAGGGAAGGGAAGGGAAGGGAAGGGAAGGGAAGGGAAGGGAAGGGAAGGGAAGGGAAGGGAAGGCAAGGCAAGGCAAGGCAAGGCAAGGCAAGGCAAGGCAAGGCAAGGCAAGGCAAGGCAAGGCAAGGCAAGGCAAGGCAAGGCAAGGCAAGGCAAGGCAAGGAAAGGAAAGGAAAGGAAAGGAAAGGAAAGGAAAGGAAAGGAAAGGAAAGGAAAGGAAAGGAAAGGAAAGGAAAGGAAAGGAAAGGAAAGGAAAGGAAAGGAAAGGAAAGGAAAGGAAAGGAAAGGAAAGGAAAGGAAAGGAAAGGAAAGGAAAGGAAAGGAAAGGAAAGGAAAGGAAAGGAAAGGAAAGGAATTTCTTCTTGGATCCTAGAAATGGAAAACCAGGGCCTCCCTGGTCTGGAGGAATGGGGAAGAACTGGAGCGGCCCCAAAGGGCATCTGCCAGGATGTGGTTTGAGGCCTCTGTGGAGAGGCAGAGGGACCTGGGGTTCTTTAGCCTGGTGACGTAGAGGCTCAGGACTCTATAGTAGTAACCTGCAACTACTTGAAGGGTGGTTTCCGAGATAATGGAGCTTTTCTGGGTAGTGGGAAGAGAAGGAAACCTCCACAGATTGCAGCTTGGAAGGTTCAGAGTGGAGGTGAGGAAAAAGAAATCTCACTCTGAGGGTAGCCTTGTGGTGCAAGAGGTCACCCAGAGGGCGTCTGGATCAGCCCATGGCTTTGTCTTTCAAGAAAAAGCCAGCAATGCCTGGAGAGACATCAGTGAAGACACAGAAATGCTGGGCTGAGAGGTAGGTGGGAAAGCAAGAAGGGTGTCGGCAGCCTGAAGGGAAAGAGGTGCAGGCATGGGACAGTGTAGGACAGCCTGCAGTAGAGACGGCCTCGGCCTCTGGCAAGGCTGAAAGGCCCATCAAAACCGAGGTCTTTGTCCCCTTGGCTACGGCAGTTGCCTCTACCACCGAGGCCTACAAGGAGGAACTTTCTCTTGAGGCTCTGGACTGCATTTCTTCCTTTCCCCTGCTTGGGGAGCCCGGGAGGGGTTGTACAGTTTTTCTACACCTGGCATTGCTCACCCTCACATCCCACTGCCCCCAGGAAGAGCCCTGAGCCACGCGTGAGGGACAGGGTCGGCCTTCTCAGGGCCTGGGGGTCAGGGCTTGGCCTTTCTGCTTTCTGAATACAACCAAGGCTTTTCTCAGCATCACAGCTGCCTGCACAGTGCCTTTGCCTACCTGCAATCACAGCCTCCAATTACCTGCTCTAACGAGTCCATGGGGAGGCTTTGTCAGGAATGGTCCTCAGGGGGACCCAGTCATACTTCAGTACTCCTTTGCTTCTGACTTGGACTTCTGGAGAGGTTTCTTCAATCTCCTCTCATCATGGGAGCTTCAAGGACTCAGCACCAAATACTCCATGGGACTCATTAAAAGACAGAGAGCCTTAACGAGCTCTTTCCCTTCCTGTAGTTTTCTTCAGGTCTTCCAGGCTTGTACAGCTCATTGGAGTCATTTCATAGTGCAGTGAAAGAGGAAGATTTCAAAGGGCACCTAATAAAAATACCAAAATTTTGTAATTTGTTTGATATTTTATTTCTTTTCATTGTAGAGAAGAGGTGATAGAAGCATTCTCCAATTGATATTGATGCAGAGTGTCTCCTCAGGAGGCCTGGGCAGGTAGGAACAGCCGTCCTTTGAGGTCTGACGCCGGATGGACAACCTCGCTCCTCACCTCCCCAACCCCACCATTGTTCTCATTGGCCCCCTGGGACTTGCATCAGTTTGCCTTACATCAGACTTCACTGAACTCTGGAGCTGAATGTTACAGCTCCGTTGCACCAGCTCCCTCCCGCTCTCCTTCGAGAACTGGCTGCACACAGGCCACAGAAGATTCTTCCTATTTGCAAGCAAAGACAAGCAAAGCATGATAAAGTTTGCTAAACAGTAAAACACCCTCCTCAACCACACGCTAAGCACAAGCTGTCTCAAATGAGGTTGCCTTTCCACAAGGGATAATATCAGGAGAAATGTTTTAGGTAGATACAAAAAAGTTAGATATGAACATAATTAAAGACTTGGCTGAAGAGACAATTAGAGAACGGAAAGACAGGCAAGGTTTTGACTCCCTGAAGCTCAAAGCAGCACCTGGGTAGGTGAGAGTTATCTGAGCGAACAAAGAAAAAGGGTAGGAGAAAATGAGAGAATAATGGAAGGGGCCTTTGTCTAGAGAGTCTGCACCTGCAGAGATGACCTTAGAAATGGTCACTGTATCAGGACAGGTGGAATGATAAGAAAGATTAGAGAAACTAAACACACCGTATCACAGGAACAACAGTGGACATGAAGTTACAGGGCAAGATGGATCTTTCTGTGGAATATCCCTTTTGAAAGGTCCTGGGATTGGTAGAGGTCTCTTGTGAGTTAGGAGAAGCAAGTGTTGCACTCATCTTTGCAAGCGGAGCAAAGTGGAACCCAGGGAACCCCAGGCTGTACAAGCTCACTTTGGTGAGGAGGGAGCCATTGAAGGGGTGCTCTTGGGTGACATCCCTGGGCACCTAAAAGAGAAGAGCATCGTCCTGGACTGACCAAGGGTCAACCATGCCTCGCCAACCTGGCTGCCTTCATGATGAAGGAGCTGCATTTGTGCATGAGGGGACACCAGGTGATGTCGTTTACCTCCACTTCAGCGAGACTTTTGGCATGGTCTCCCTCAATATTCTTGCACCCAAGTCAGGCCGTTACGGTCTGGACGGATAGACAAACAGAGGAGCAAAGCACCAGTTGGATGATGAGGCTGAGAGGGCAGTGGTGAAGGGGCCATCCTCTACCTGGAGGCCAGGGGACATACTGGGCTTTGGTGAGGCGGCACAGGGAACTCTCCTGAGCCCTGTGCAGTTTCACACCTGTATCCATGACCCGGAGGAGGCAGCTCTCACCACAGGTTTCAATGATACTCACTTGGGAGGACCATTCCTGTGCCTTCGGGATGCCTTTCAGGGGAAACCTGGCAGGCGGGAGGACTGTCCTGTCAGGAACTTCATGGCAAAGACAAAGGACAAAGGCCAGGTCCTGCGCCTTGGGGAGATAGAGTGACACCCTGCAGTGGCAGGGGAAGGGGCCTGCCTGGCTGGGGAGCAGCTCTGCGGAAAAGGCCCTGGTGGTGCTGGGGAACAGGCGGCAAAACAAAATCCAGGAGCGTGACGTGGTGGCAAAGGCGGCCAGCAGTGTCCTGGAGTGTGTAAAGAGCAGCCTCACCAGAAGAGTGGGGGAAGGGATTGTCTGCCCCTGCTCATCCCTTGTTCGGCCACCAGTACACTACTGTGTCCATTTCTGGAGCCCCAGTTCAAGTGTCCTGGGTCTGGCTGGGATGGGGTTCACGTCCTTCGTAGCAGCCCCTGTGGTGCTGTGGTTTGCGTTTGTGCCTCAACCAGTGTTGATGACACAGCAGCGTTTTGGCTGTTGCTGAGCAGTGTCTGCACAGCGTCAAGGCCTCCTCTGTGTCTCACTCTGCTCCCTCCCAGCGAGTAGGCTGGGGGTGGGCAAGAAGTTGGTGGGCGGCCACAGGCAGGACAGCTGACCCCGACTGACCACAGGGATATTCCATACCGTATGACGACACGCTCAGCAAGAAACGCTGGGGCCTGTTTTTGATCTTAGCCCACATGCTGCACAACAGGTTTATGCAGCAGCACGGGTAGAGACCTGTCTGGCTAAGGAGTGCCCTGAGGAGAAGGGCCTGGGCACCAGGACGGTGCCATACGAGCCAGTGGGCCTCAGATTTCAAAAGGAAAGTGGAGAAACTGGAGAGGGTCCAGAGGAGGTCTGCCAAGATGGAGCTGGGGGCCTAAAGCACGAGCTGTGAGGAGAGTCTGAGGGAACTGGGCCTCTCTAGCCTGCTGAAGGAGGCATGGGGCAACCTAGTAGGAGCCTACACCTGCCTGGAGCGATGATGGAGCCAAGCTCTCTTCTGCAGTGGCCAAAGATATGGCAGAGGCAACAGCCACAAACGGCCTCTTGGGAGCTTTAGGCTGAGCCTTCAGAAAATAAAATGGACTAGAGGAGCGTTGCTGTGATCTCCACCTTTGGAGCTCTTCTTTGCTCCACAACGTCACAGCCAGCCTGGAGGCTGGACAAGAGACCCCCAGAAGCCTCTTTCCCACCAGCCCTTCCAGGAGCCTGTGCCTTGCCACACACCGTACAAGAAGAGACAAAGCTGGAGGTGAGGGTCTCCACATCATGTGCTCATAGGACAATTCAGGGAGGGAGGGAGCTCAGGTGGTCTGTAGTCCAATGGCCAGCTCCAAGCAGGGCCAGCTCTGAGGTCAGACCAGGTCACTCAGTCCATGTCAGCATCCACAGAGAGAGTTTACCCATGAACCAGGCACCTAAGCCCCCATTCGAAAAAAGGAGACAGGCATTTGACCAGCTCCGTGCACACAGCTATCGGGACACCATTCCTCCAGAGATTCCTGGGAACATCCACCTCTTTGTCCAGAGGAGCAGGCTACTCCTGCAAGTTTCCTGGCATATCTCCAGACCATGGGGGGCTTTGGGCTGCATGCAGAATTGAAACAAAACCTCTGACTTGGGTACTGTCAACTTCACTGCTAAAAGAGAGGGAGGTGGAGGGATCTCAGCGCTTCCAGGTTCCTGCAGAAGATTTAAGGCCTCCGAGAAAGGAGCAGAAGATAACAGTTTTGAACTAGCAGAGCCTTAGATCATTTCACATTTCATGGCTCTGCTCCCCCCTTTCAGTCATTGGCACCCAGAAACCTCCTTGAGCTTTTCCTTGCTCTCCTCCCAAAATCTGAGCAAGTGATGGGAAGAAAGGAAGCAGAACGGCCCTAGGCCTCTGAGAATCAGCTGGGGTCTGGCACCTGGAGGGCCACGGTGTCATTCCCTTGTACACCCGATAAAGAATCAAGCTGGGGAGTGACTGTGCAAGTCCGAATCAACAAGGTGCATGGACAGGCAAGGCTGTGTCTGTGGCTGTGTCTGGAGACCCCGTACACCTACAGCATAGATGAAGCTGGGGCTGAAACTCAGGCCTTGCTTCAGTGGTCTCCTGGGCCCCTGGACAGAGAGGCAGGTGGAGGCCCCAGGTGATGCTGCTCAGGGCCGTGAAGGCCTATGGATGCTCTCAGGGCCCTGACACTGCCCCCACGGGTTCCCACCTGCCAGTGCCCTCAGCAGGTCAAGTTCTCATGCCCTAATGTCCAGGGTCTGCTCTCTGCTCATCTCCCTCCCCATGTCCCTGGGGATCTGGGAGACCACCATTTCATGGTCGTTACGACCAAGCCTGACACTGGTCTTCACATCCCGGACCAGCTCTTCCTCCTTTGGGAGTACCAGATCCAGGTGAGCAGAAGACTGGGTGGCCCATTCAGAAGGTGACCCCCACACAAGCCGCCATCTGACCTGTTACGTGTCCCATAGAGACCCTCATATATCTGAGCTGCCCTGACATCACACAAGGCATCCCCCACTTCTCATCTTCCCTGTTGGTCTCTCCTAAAGGTCTTGAATCTCCATGACCACAAAAGCCGTGGGAGCTGTCCTTCCCCACCTCAGCTCTTCTTCCACTGAAGTCACAGCTCTGTGGTGGCACACGGGGCTTCTGCTGCCTGTGGCCCAGCCTGTGGGTTTTGATGGACATTTGGGCTGCAGCACCTCACATGGGGCACCAGGCCCAAGGGCAGATTGTCACATGGAAACCTGGTGCGCAGAGCTTGGACCCCTTGCGTGGAAAGGCTTGGCTTCCCAGCAGAGGCATGCTGGAGTGGATGGCAGGTGGCGACATCATGATGGATGAGGGTCCCACAAGGAGGGCAAAAGCTGGAGTCCCCAAGGCCCGAGAGAAAGAGGCCTGGGCTGTGCAGCCCTGGCAGGAGAGGGCTTTGCTGTCCCAGGTGACCCTGCAGCACCGTGGGGCCTGGGCCAGAGGTGGAGCTGATCTCCAAGGAGGACAAGGTGCTGCTGAGAAAGTCCCTGTGGGAAGAAAGCCTGTGATCCAGCCACACTGTGGACATCATGCTGGGGGCCGACTGGCCAGGTAGCAGCTCTGCAGAGAAGGACCTTGGCCTCCCAGAGGACAACAAGCTGAGCACGAGCCAGCAATGCCCCCTCGCGGCAAAGGCCAACAGCCTCCTGGGCTGCATTCGGAAAAGCATTGCTGGCAGATGGAGGGAGGTGACCCTTCCCCTCTTCTCAGCACTGGTGAGGCCACATCTGGAGTGTTTTGTCCAGGGCTGGGCTCCCCAGTACAAGAAAGCTGTTGACCTACTCAAGCAAGTCCAGCAAAGGGCCACAGAGCTGGTTTCAGGGATTGTAGCGTCTTTCATAGGAGGAAATGGCTGAGAGATGTGGGACTGTTCAGTCTGGAGAAAGAAAGTCTTGGAGGGGTCGCATTAATGTCTATAAAATTCCATCTGAAGCCAAGAAAATGCTTTTAGACTGTGAGGGCGGTCAGTCACTGGAACGGGTTGCCTGGAGAGGTTGTGGAGTGCCCGTCCATGGAGATATTTGAAACCCACCTAGACAAGGTGCTGAGCAACCTGCTCTAGCTGACCCTGCCTCAGCTGGGGGGTTGAACCAGATGATCTCCAGAGGTCCCTTCCAACCTCAACATTGCCGCGATTCTGGGAGTATAAAGAAATAAGACAGGAAGAAATGAACAACACAGAGCCTTGACCACAAATATGGTGGGATCCCATGGAGAGGACCCACGCTGGAGCAGGGGAGAAGTGTGAGGAGGAAGGAGCGGCAGAGATGTTCTTTGACTGTTAACCCCCTCTTCATCACCACCCCTGCTCCTCTTGGGGTTGGGGAGGGTAGATGAATTGGGAGCAATGGAGTAATTAGAGCCTGGGAGAAAGTGTGAGGGCAAAGGTCTTTAATAGTTTTGTCATTGTTTCTCACAATCCACATCTTTTTTAATTGGCAATACATTAAATTGATCTTCGGCAAGTCCACACCTCTTTGCCCGTGACAGTAATTGGTAACTGATCTCCTTGACTTTGTCTTGACCCATGAGATTCCTGGTTTCTTTTCTCCCCTTGTCCTGTTGAGTCAGGGCAGTGAGTGAGTGAGCAGCTGGGTGGCTGTCTGGCTGCTGGCCAAGGTGAACCCACCACAGGACCGCATCAGGACTGCTGCGTCCAGTACGGGGCTTCCAAGCACAAGGAAGACCCTACACCGAATGGAGCGAGTCCTGCAGAGGCCAGAAGGATGGTTGAGGCCTGGAGCACAGTATGGAGAAGCAGAGGCTGAGAGAGCTGGGGTTTTTGAGAAATTGTTCAGGGAGAAACACTGGAGCAAGGGCCCAGGCCCGTTGGTGGGACCTCAGTCAATGGAGATTTTCAATATTGGAAAGATCCAAGGGACAAGGCCATGAGCACCTGATCTCTTTGGAGTTGTCTGGGAAAGGGCTTGACTGAGAGACCAGCAGTGGCCAGAGCTCTGGGACTCGTGTGTCGTAAGAGTCAGTAGGAAACCGGTTCCCTTTCTATTAATGAGTGCGGTGGAGTTGGGTATCACGGGGCCCCAGAGGAGGACAGAGGTGACCATGCAGCAGCAAAGGTCCCTCCTCAGGGCGGGGGTGTACGACCAGACATGGAAATGGCCAGTGTGCGGGACTGATCTGGGACAGTTTTCCCAGGGCAGCTTCCCCGGGGTGTGCAGGGAACATGGCACAGAGCGGGCCCCTCTCTTCTGCACCTTTGGTGCCTTGCTTCCTTCACCACGACGCCTGGCTCTGCACCGTGAGCACCCTGCTGGGTGCCCTCACCCTGCACACTCTCACAGCGTTGGGAACACTGGTGTTTCCCTCTCCTGGGCTCTTTCCAGCCCAGCCCAGCCTCTCCCCACCTCTCCCCACCTCCCCTGCCCTCTACAGCAGCCCAGCACAGCCCAGCCCAGCCCAGCGGAGCAGCCCAGTCTGGGCTGGTCCCACTGCAGTGCTCATCGCAGGGTGCTGCAGAGCTCTGGCCATGCGGCAACAGCCCCAGCCCCTCTGAAGGGCACAGCAGGTCCTGGGGGGCAGAGAGGGGTCTCAGCCTCCCCACCAGCCCCAGGGCTGATGCTTGCCAAAATGCCACAAGGAAACAGAGGCCAGTCACTCCCAGGATCTCCTGCAGTCATCTTGTTGGTGACCATCAACCCCAACTGCATTTGACCTCTTCTCTGCTCCCACCAGCCCCACTCCCCAGGACAGCACGAGAGCCCTGGGCCTCCTCAGGCAGCTCCCACATCTCTCCAGTCTCCCCTTCCTGTGCCTGCTGGATCCCCACTGACTCCCATGGCACTGCAGAGTCCTTTGTGGATACCTCAATCCAGTGCTTTACTTTGGGGGGACGCCACCTTTCAGGGTGTTGCACCTTCTGAGTCTCCATTCATTCCAACCCCAGGGCACGTGGCGAGTCCCCATCCTCGCCTCTCCTCACCCCTCCACATTCATTTCCAGAGAGTCTGCCGTATGCCATCAGTCCTGTCGTACATGAAGAAACCTGAGGAGAGAAGGGGAGCTCATGGACCATATCTCCCCTGCCATTGGACACCAAGAAGAAACCATTTAAATCCAGAACATTTGGTCCAGTGGAACCCAATGGTACCATGAGCTTAACTCCCAAAACATTGACAACAAAAGGAGAACAGACTCGTTAAAACACCAATCCCTCAGACATATTCTTGGAGACAACCTTGGAGGAAGAGCCCAGCCTTCAGGTACTGCCTGGGAGATTCCGTTTTATTGAAGAGCTGCTATTGGGCATGCCACATCTGACAGAATGTTGTGCAAGAGTCAGACACAACAGGATCAAGCCTCAAGACAAGTAGTATAAACCCAGAAATTTATATATAATCAGGATTATCACAAGAGAAAAAAATGGACTCATGGCTGAAGATAAACTGGGGAACGTGAAGAGAAGGGGAGGCAGGTTGTTGTCAGTGAAACAGCGTCCACTGGGCCAGTTTCCATAAAGCATCTCTGAGCTCCTGGTTCCTCATGCTGTAGATGAGGGGGTTCACTGCTGGAGGCACCACCGAGTACAGAAACGACACCACCAGGTCCAGGGATGGGGAGGAGATGGAGGGGGGCTTCAGGTAGGCAAACATGCCAGTGCTGAGAAACAGGGAGACCACGGCCAGGTGAGGGAGGCACGTGGAAAAGGCTTTGTGCCGTCCCTGCTCAGAGGGGATCCTCAGCACGGCCCTGAAGATCTGCACATAGGACACCACAAGGAAAACAAAACACCCCAGATATAAACAGGCATCAACCACGAGAAGCCCAGCCTCCCTGAGGTAGGAGTCTGAGCAGGAGAGCTTGAGGATCTGGGGGATTTCACAGAAGAACTGGTCCAGGGCATTGCCCTTGCAGAGCGGGAGTGAAAATGTATTGGCCGTGTGCAGCAGAGCATGGAGAAACCCACTGCCCCAGGCAGCTGCTGCCATGTGGGCACAAGCTCTGCTGCCCAGCAGGGTCCCGTAGTGCAGGGGTTTGCAGATGGCAACGTAGCGGTCGTAGGCCATGACGGTGAGAAGAAAATACTCTGCTGTAATCAAGCAGAATATAAAGAAGACCTGTGCAGCACATCCTGGGTAGGAGATGGCCCTGGTGTCCCAGAGGGAATTGGCCATGGCTTTGGGCAGAGTGGTGGAGATGGAGCCCAGGTCAAGGACGGAGAGGTTGAGGAGGAAGAAGTACATGGGGGTGTGGAGGCGGTGGTCGCAGGCTACGGCCGTGATGATGAGGCCGTTGCCCAGGAGGGCAGCCAGGTAGATGCCCAGGAAGAGCCAGAAGGTCAACAGCTGCAGCTCCCGTGAGTCTGCGAATGCCAGGAGGAGGAACTGGGTGATGGAGCTGCCATTGGACATCTGGTCCTGCTGGGCATCAGCACTGTCCATGGAGGAAAAGGCAGTAAAATGTTTACGTTACACTAGTGTGAACAAAATCTACTTCATTTTCCCTAGGGCTGTGCTGTGTGGGAGAGGAGATCAGGGGCTTGCTCCGGGGAAGGGGTCTGGCCCGGCAGGGGGTGGCAGGGAGGTGCCCAGATCCCCCCTCCCCCAGCATTGCTGGGACCAGCTCCCCTCTCACTCCCTGCCCATCTCTGCTGCCTGGAGCTGTCCCTGCCAGGAGATGTTTCTCTGTCCCCACGTCTCCTCCCTGCCAGTGCTCACAGGCTCCATCCAACCCGCTGCGTGCTCCACTCTGCCCTGCAGACCCCTCTTGGCAGCAGGACACCGCCCAAGGGCATCTCTGTGTGTGCAGGGTCTGAGGAGCAGCTCAGAAAAGTGCTAACCAGAACTGGGGTCTCAGGGCCTTCTCCAGGGCCTTCTCTAAGGCACTTCCTCAGAAATGCCTTAGAAATGATCTGGAGCTCTGAGCAGCCCTGACCCACACAGCACCCTCTCGACAGCAGAAGGACCCTGCCCTGCTGGGGGTCGCTCCTTCCACCCACAGCTTTTCCCCAAAGCACCGTGGGGAGTGCCCCGGGCAGGCTGAGTGCTGACCCTGGCAGGCGGCAGAGTCCCTTGCCCTGGCACACAGCCCCCTGGGGCGCAGGGACCCTGCTCGCAAGGACAGCCCTGGGCACCCCTGGCTGCACACCCACCTTCACAGCCCTGCAGCCGTCCCTGGGAGAAGGGACACCTCATGCCCTGTCCCTCTGAAAGGGCAGCAGGGAAGCCCTGCTCTGCAACACCTCCTCCTCCTCTACGCTAGAGAAACACTGAGAGTCCTCCTGACAGATTCCATAAGCTGTGGTCATGTGCCAGCTTTAGGAGATCTCTCCAGGAACCGCAGCTGTGTTGCCCTGCAGCCAGAGACTTACTGTGTCAAGGGCTGTGAACATTTCTCCCACAGTGGACACTCAGCTCTCCTCCCACTCCACGCTGCCTTCTCTCTCTGCCTCGCTCCTCTCCCCTCGGTGCCTGCAGGCAGTGCCCTCAGCCCTGCTGCGCTTTGCAGAGGAGCTGCTCCTGGGCAGAGCTGGCTCTCGGCAGCGCTGCCCGCTTGCCATGAGCTCCCTCCATCCCAGGAGCCCAGCCCAGCTCAGCAGCAGAGGACCAGCCCAGGGCAGCACTTTCCCTGCCCCCTCTGGGCTCCCAGGAGGTGTCCCTGGGGCTCCAGGGGAACCTGCTGTGAAACAGGCTGAAGGAATCACTGATGTTCCCTCCCTCAGCTGGGCAGAGAGACTTCTTTCCTGCTCTGTCAGTTCTCTTACCAGAGACAGAGTTAGGTCCTATAATCCCTTTTTCTTGTCTCATCATCAGGCAGGACACCCAGACAGTGACAGGGAGGGATCTCCTTTACCCCTGCTGAGGGAAGGGATTCAGCAGAGTCAATGGAGGCATCTCATCCTGGGTCTGTAGTCCTGGGGCTAGAAGGAGACCCCATCTCCCTCCCATGCAGACCACAACCCACAGGAGGTGGGATTCCTCTTGCATCAGTTCAGGTGGGCACACAATCGGCACCTACATGTCAGCTCCATGTCTCAGCTCCCATGGCAAGAATGGAGCTAGAGAGCAGGAGGGAGCTGTTCAGACCCCAACACCTGGTGCCATCTGAGGTTCAGGGGGTGGTCTAAGATGTGTGCAGGTGACTGCAAGCTCTAGTGGAGCAATGCTGAGAGACAGGGCAGCATCTGGGGGCATCTTCTTGGAGGCTGCTGGGAAATTAACTGTGCCAGGTGAAATGACATCGCATGCCCACATGTAGGACACCTGAACCTGGAGATATTCCTTATGTCCTGGGCAGCCTAGAGAGGTATTCAGCTGACCAAATGGAGTCACGTGCCATGGGGAGAGCTAAGCCTCTCCCTTTCTCTTCTCCATCAGCTCTATTTTCTACATGTCCTTCCAGTAGAATGGCAGTTTTGTCAAGTGCATCCCTTGCACTCTCATTGTCTAAACTAATTCAGGGCACCTGAATCTTAATTGAATCTCCAAATACAGGCCTGTAGCGCTATGTGAGATGCCAGGGCGCTCCAGCACAACTGCATGCAGCTGACATGGACAGCACAGGTCCTGTACAAGAACCCGATCCCCATTCAGACTAGTTGTGTGACAAGCACCACCCAGGGCATCTCAGACAAATTCGGGGCCTTTGAATCAATGACCAAATCCCACCGCTGCAGCGACGTAAGGTCTGTCCCTTCTCTATCCAGTAGATGCTGGGCAGGGCATGAATGCCAAGCACATCACACCAGGGTCCCCCCACTCGTGTGCGTTCCCTCTCAATCTCTGCCATTCTTCTCTCCCCCATCGTTTAACCATCCCCTCGATGTCACAATCATGGATCAGGCCAATGATTTTCATTGTGCTGGTATCGCAGGAGGTCCACACCCAAGGACACTCTCAACATCATCTCTTCCTTCCTGAGATCAGCTTCACCTCCACCACAAGCCCTCAGAGCCTGCAGAGACACCTCAGACAGCAAACCCCTCTCCTGCTCGGACTGCACAGCCCAGCTCTGTTCCTCTTTGGCCTTGGAGACAGCAGGCTTTGCCTTCTTTGCGGGCACTTCATTTCTTCTTTACATTGCCATCTGCTCTCCACTCCACCATGTCTCTGCCCTGAAGCAAAGCCTTTGCACACTTGAGGCCTTGGGCACCTCATAGCAGGTTTCCCCATTCCAAGTCTGGTCCCAGCCCACACGTGCCACAGCTGAGGTGCTGCAGCCCAGACATGCACCCATGCCCTCAGCCTGGGGCACAGCCAGGAGGAGCTGGAGCTCTGCGTGCAATCTCTTCATTCCACTTGGGGGGAATAACAGCTGAGGCGTGTAGGGACAGCTCACAGGATTGGGGTGCCGTGATGTGTGGGTACAGGATCACCAGGAGAGACAGGCCGGAAAGTTGAGGAGGGAGGTGTCCTGGGTGTGAAGGAGCTGCTTAGATGTGTTCAGCTCCTCTCTGGGATGAAGAAATTGGGTGAGCCCTTGAGGGTGAGGGTCAGAGGAGAGACTGGTAAGGGTGCCATTGTGGTGGGAGACAAAGACCCATTGAAGTTTCCTTGAGGACTTGAATTACCCTGGTATTCCCTGGAAGGAGACCACAAGAGTGTACAAAGAGTCCTGGAGGTTCCTGGAGGCGCTCTGGACCCAGCTTGGGACACAGGGCTTTATAGCACAGCTGCCAGATTGGCCAAGGTCAGTGCTGGGAGATGGAGTGAAGATTCAAGCAAGCCACGGGGCTAGGGGAGCATTAGCAGGGCTTTGGAAGAAACTGGGTGAGTTGTTGGGATCTCTGAGGCACTCGCAAATCCTCAGAAAACTTTGTGTTTGAAGACACAACCAGTGAGCGTACAGGGACACCAGTAAAGCTTGGGAGATCCCAGCTCAGAGTAAGGCAGGGAACCAAGGGGGTGTTTAAAGGTTTCAAGGAAGCAGGCACAGGTATAGGAGAGTGTAGGACAGCCTGTGGAGGGGACAAGCAAGGGCCTTGGTGGGGCTGGGACAGCCCCCAACAGAACTGAGATCCTTGTCCTCTCAGCTATGGCTGCTGCTTCTTCCAGTGGGGCCCATGAGAGGACAGCAGTTCCTTATGTTCCCAGTGCCTTGTGGCCTCCTGACCTCCACAGAGGCTGGGAGGTGTCCTACCGCCGTCCTGCACTCAGCATTGCACACCCCCACCTCTCACCGCCCCCAGGAAAAGCCCCGAGACTCCCATGAGGGAAGAATCCCCTTTCCCAGGGGACAGGGCTCAGGCCTTTGCTCTCTTGATTGAGGAAATGCATCAAAGGCTTTCAGAGCCACCTCCACATTGGCTTTTCCACCTGTAACCAGTGCTTCTGACTTTCTGCTTCACCAGTCCCCAGGGACGGGAATCTTCTCTGGTCATGCCCTCCACACGGTCTCTCCAGTGATGGGCATCAGTGGGGCCTGCCAACACCCTCAGGAACTCCGAGTTTGGCTGCTGACTTTTACTTCTCTAGAGGCTTGTTCAATCTGCCAGGACCTGCAGGATCTTGCCACTAGAGGGCTCATTAACATGCAAAACGCCCCAACAAGCCAAGTGTCTGTGCGTAGTGTTCCTTAATCCCTCAGTTCAGATAGGATGCCTCGAGTTTTTTAATTTTTTCTCTGTATTTCTTCTTACACACATTAGGTGATATCAGCAATCTCCAGACAATATTGATCCTGAACGTCTCCTAATGGAGCCTGAATATGGAAGTCAAGACCCTTTCTGTCAGACCCTCTACGGACAGTCTTTGCCCCAACCCCACCATTTCTCTCACCAGGCAACTAGGACTTAGAGCAGCCTGTTCCAACCTGAGCTTTCCCCACTGAAGTCTGTAGCTGCATGTTTCCCCTCCTGGGCACCAATTCCCACCTGCTTTACTGGGAAAAGGAGCTGACACGGAAGGATGTTTCTTAATTGCCAACAAAGAAAAACCAAAGGAAGGCCCAGTTCAATAAACAAAAGACCTTCCTCAGCTGCATGGTGAGTCCACGTTACCTCCACCAAAGTTCACTTTCATAGAATCATAGAATCATAGAATCATTGAGGTTGGAAAAGACCTCTAAGATCATCGAGTCCAACCGTCAACCCAACACCACCATGCCCACTAAACCATGTCCCTAAGCGCCTCATCTACACGTCTTTTAAATACCTCCAGGGATGGGGACTCCACCACTTCCCTGGGCAGCCTGTTCCAATGTTTCACCACTCTTTCAGGAAAGACATTTTTCCTTACATCCAATCTAAACCTCCCCTGCCGCAACTTGAGGCCATTTCCTCTCGTCCTATCGCTTGTTACTTCGGAGAAAAGACCAACACCCACCTCGCTACAACCTCCTTTCAGGTAGTTGTAGAGAGCGATGAGGTCTCCCCTCAGCCTCCTCTTCTCCAGGCTGAACAGTCCCAGTTCCCTCAGCCGCTCCTCATCAGACTTGTTCTCCAGACCCCTCACCAGCCTCGTTGCCCTTCTCTGGACACGCTCCAGCACCTCGACGTCCTTCTTGTAGTGAGGGGCCCAAAACTGAACACAGTAGTCGAGGTGCGGCCTCACCAGTGCCGAGTACAGGGGCACGATCACTTCCCTACTCCTGCTGGCCACACTAGCTCTGATACAGGCCAGGATGCCATTGGCCTTCTTGGCCGCCAGGGCACACTGCCGGCTCATGTTCAGCCGGCTGTCGACCAGCACCCCCAGGTCCTTCTCTGCTGGGCAGCTTTCCAGCCACTCTTCCCCAAGCCTGTAGCGCTGCATGGGGTTGTTGTGGCCAAAGTGCAGGACCCGGCACTTGTCCTCGTTGAACCTCATACAGTTGGCCTGGGCCCATCGATCCAGCCTGTCCAGGTCCCTCTGCAGAGCCTTCCTACCCTCGAGCAGATCAACACTCCCGCCCAGCTTGGTGTCATCTGCAAACTTACTGAGGGTGCACTCAATCCCCTCATCCAGATCATCAATAAAGATATTGAACAAGACCGGCCCCAGTACTGAGCCCTGGGGAACACCGCTCGTGACCGGCCGCCAAGTGGATGTAACTCCATTCACCACAACTCTCTGGGCCTGGCTGTCCAGCCAGTTTTTAACCCAGCGCAGAGTCCACCTGTCTAAGCCGTCAGCCGCCAGCTTCTCTAGGAGAATGCTGTGGGAGACAGTGTCAAAGGCCTTGCTGAAGTCCAGGTAGACCACATCCACAGCCTTTCCCTCATCCACTAGGCGGGTCACCTGGTCATAGAAGGAGATCAGGTTGGTCAAGCAGGACCTGCCTCTCATGAACCCGTGCTGGCTAGGCCGGATCCCCTGGTTGTCCCACTCATGCCTTGTGAGCGCCCTCAAGATGAACCGCTCCATAATCTTCCCCGGCACCGAGGTCACGCTGACAGGCCTGTAGTTCCCCGGATCCTCCTTCCGGCCCTTCTTGTGGATGGGCGTCACATTGGCAAGCCTCCAGTCGTCCGGGACCTCCCCCGTTAACCAGGACTGCTGATAAATTTCCATTCTGGACGGCCTTAGGCTAATCGCAAACCCATTGTTGTGTCAAGCACAGATCATCCCAAGACCCCCCAAAACTCTCCCTGCCCCGGACTCTGTCCGTAGTCGCTCTCTGCACACAGTGAGTCACACGTTGGAGTCACAAGCTCCCTCCATTCCCAGAGGCAAGCAAAGAGGCAGAGGGAATGAAATGCTCTCTCTTGACGAGCTAAAGCTGCACTGCTCCCAAAATGTCAGGGGCTCAGGAGCATCTTCAAGTAGACTCTGCAACACGCAGATCCCCTCATTTGTCATTCGCTGCAGGGTAAGTTACATGTGACTCCATTGTAGGTGAAGACAGGGATGAGAGTGACCTGCCACAGTGTAGGACACCTCGGGTGCAATTGCCCAGGCTTACCTTTCTGGTCCAAGGAGAGAAATGGGTTGTCTCCACTGAGATGCCCTGGCCTCCCCTGCCTGTCCACCAGCTCCTGCTCCAGAAAGGCTCTTGTCGGTCCTGGCTCACATTCCCCAGTCCCTTGTGGAGGCTTCAGCTGCTCCCAGGGATCCTGGAGGAAGTTGCCCCCTCGGTGTGGGCAACTGAGTCAAGCCCTGGAGGAAGAGGTTAGGCAGAAGTTGAAACAGATGCAGGAAAGGCCTGGGTGTGAGAAGTGGTCAGGAAGTCTGCATTTTCAGATCTTTGGTGCTGGTCTGTAAAGTCTCATGAATTTTTCCATAGGACATGACATGGAGCAGCAAGCTGATGGCACTTTCTCACCCCCTTTGGAAATACAGGTTTAGGCAGCCATTTCCAAAACCACATTTCACCCCAGCACTTTGCATGGAGAAACCGTGTTCTGAGGACATGTTTATTCTTCTACATTTCACATGTACATCTCATATCTAAATGGAGCTGGGAGCAATGAAGGTTGGATAAGTTGGACAAATCCTGCTCGCATCTCTTTGCTGTCAAGCAATGGCCCCACCTGCTGGCACTTCCCTCATACCGTCCCTTTTTTGGAGATGGCCAAATCTTTATGGGGTTGTGCAATGGCATAACACCCCGGCCCTCCACGTGCCAGACCACCATTGATGTACATGTTCCCTGAGTTCACCCAGTCACCTTCTCCTTCAGGCACCCAGAAATGCAATCCAAGAGGACATGCTCTGGGACACGTTCCCCATCTAAAGTGAAGCTAAGCAGCCTTTAGCTCCCCAGCTCATTCCCTGGACCTTTCTCAAAGATGCGTGCAGCATCTACTTTTTGCCAGCTGTCAGGGAGTCCTGCCAGTCTCCATGACCTTTCAAAGATGACAGAGAGTGGCCTCACTGTGACATTGTCTTACTTTCTCAGCATCCCTGGATGTGACCCGTCCATTCCCACGTACTGGTAATGGTGGAGTTTGCTCAAGTAGCCCCTGATTTGACTCCTGTCCTCCGTTGGCTGTTCTCCTCCAGAGTCCTGCCTTGAGGCACAAAGGCCTGGGAGACCTTGCTGGTGAAGTCTGAGGCAAAAAGGACATGGAGGATCTCAGGTCTGTCTTTACCTACTCTTCCTAAATCCAGCAGTGTCCAGTCAGTATCTTTGTTTTCTCCTGGAAGTGTTCCTGAAGTAGGAAAAGCTCGTTATGATTGCCTGGAATTCGCTTTCAGGTTCCAAACTGATTTTGATACAGACAAATCTTCTGCTTGGAGGATGCTGTCCTTGGAGACCAGCTGTACTGAGCTCTGCTGCCCTTCAGTGGTGCTGACTATTGGATCCCCACTGAAACTCCCCAGAAGAGGCACAAGTCTGCTCCTCTGAGGTCCAACGTCTCCACTCTTCCTTTTGGCTTCCTCACTCCCCTCGGGTGATGGGACCCCACTATTTCAGGGTCACGACAGCCAATCCTCACACCTCTGACCAGCTCTTCCTTCCTTGCAAGTATCACATCCAGGTTGGCATTATTTTGGTTGGCCCATCTGGCCGCTGTGCTAAGACGTTGTGCCAAGACACTCCAGGAACCGCCTGGACTGTGCATGATGCTGTGTTCCCCTTTCAGAAATTGCCAGGGTCATTGCAGGCCCCAGGGAGACCCAGGCTTCTACAGCCAGAGGCTTCCTTGGGATCCTTCAAAAAGACTGTACCCGCTTCCTCACCCTGACTGTGGGTTCCTTATCGCCCACCATGAGAGGCCACTTTTACTGGCCTCTCCTCGGACCCTCCCTCACAAGGGATCACCAAACTCTTCCCCCGCCCCACAGAGGAGCTCCATACATCCCGTTAAAGTCTTCACTTTCAGAGAACCCCACTCCTGATCCTTCCAGCCTGTCTCTCCTGAAGAGCCGATACCCATCCAGTGCAGCACTCCACGCTGTGTGCCTTGTCCAGCCGCGCTGTGGCTGTTACTCCCTCGATGTCAAAAAGCACAGGCTCTCGCTCCGCTTGTCTGCTGCCCTGGCTGAGGGCATGGGTGCCCATCTGGGCTGTGGCACCTCAGGTGTAGCTCCAGGCCAAGCTCTGACTCGCCTTAAAGGAAACCTGGTACCGAGCGTCGACATCCTTCTGTGTGCAAAGGCTTTGCTTCACAGCAGAGAAGCTCAAGCTGAAATTGAGTGCCGAGTGTGAGCAAATCCTGCTGTCCCCAAGGCCAGAGAGAAACAGGGCTGGGAACTGCAGCCCTGGCAAGAAACAAGGTTTTTCTCAGTGGTGTCTCTGCTGCCCCTGAGGGCCTTTGGCAAAGGTGAAGCTGATCTCCATGAACGACAAGGTGCTGCTGAGAGGCCCCCTGTGAAAATTGTTTGTCTGTTCCCTGACTGTCTAATCAAGGGGGTGAGTAAAGGTTGGGGAAGAGATAAAACAGGAGTTTGAGAGGGCAGGCACATGAGCGGAGACCCCGGTGTGATGTGCCTTGTCTTCCTGGAC